>NC_072441.2:123411590-123714621 GCF_028878055.3 Symphalangus syndactylus | reverse complement strand
TGTCTGTGGGAGCAAGGCTCCTTCAGCTGCCACACTTTTTCGTCCACTCTGTGGAGACGCTCCTACTTCAGGACCTAAGGGTTAAATTTAAAGAGATTTTCAAATGATTATTTTTCAATCCCTTGATATAAAATACTAAACGTGGTTCAAATTTTGAGATAGTACTGATGTTAGTTCTATTTAATTGGCTTGAAGATGAGAAATATATTCTAAGTCCTAAAACACAAAATCTCAAACCATACAAAATCCATTAATTTTTATCTTACTTACACTAAGTAGAGGCAGTGTAAATATTTTCTCCATTTACGTAGGAAGAAGCAGAATTAGAAGAGACTAGCTTTCACATTACAGACAAAATCTGGACTAAACATCCAGGTCTTCTGAGTCCTAGGTTCAGTGCTCTTTTAATTTTATACATTACCTCTTTACTCCTAGTTTCAACTTCCTCTTAGATAAAGAATGTGTAGGGTAGGTCAAACACTCAAATTAGAAATTAAATCTATACTGACACTGTTCAGGCTTATGGGAATAAATAAAAGAATATTATAAAAGTGCAAAACAGCACCTTAAGAATAAAAAGAAAAGCAAATTTAAGAAATTTAAACTGCAATGTTTTTTCTGCTTGGAATATTCTTCCCCACAGACATTGTCATGGTTTGTTTCTTCACTTCTTCACATCTTATCAGATTAGCCATCAAATATTTTTAGAATATACATGAAACTTAGTGCGAAGGCCTATATTGGGAATTTTAAAAAAGGTACTTAACAGGGATTTCTTAAATAATGACAATTTTATGTATTTTTAAAAATTATTTGTGGTATATGCATAATATCCCCATTACAATGTAACAGGTAAAGTACGGAAGTATGCTTTTTATATTTTTAATACTTGGTCCAGCACTAAAGTGAACATTTGAAAAAATTACGTCACTAAAATTGACTTCTATAATTATTCAAATTAGTAGACTTTCCCATGAGACCACAGAAATTTCTAGTGTAATCAACCTTCATTGCCTAGGACAGTGCCTTCTTAATTAAAAATGAATATTCATAACTACTTATCCATTATTTTCCACCTGTTGCATCTATCTATTTTCCTTGATTAGGTAGCATATTTGTTTGTACACTACTAACAAACGATAGCAACATTTTTTTTTTTGGAGATGGAGTCTTGCTCTGTCGCCCAGGCTGGAGTGCAGATCTCGGCTCATTGCAAGATCCGCCTCCCGGGTTCACGCCATTCTGCTGCCTCAGCCTCCTGAGTAGCTGGGACTATAGGTGCCCGCCACCATGCCTGGCTAATTTTTTTGTCATTTTTTTAGTAGAGACAGGGTTTCACCCTGTTAGCCAGGATGGTCTTGATCTCCTGACCTTGTGATCCGCCTGCCTTGGCCTCCCAAAGTGCTGGGATTACAGGTGTGAGCCACCCCGCCTGGCCAGCAACTTTTAAATTAAAAAACAAAAAACCCAGAAAGGGCAGATTTTAATATCAAAATAAATTTTACATGCACTATAAGATGTACTAAGTTTTTATTTACTTTGGAGTATATTCTCTCTTATTAGGTTATCTGATTTAGATTTGGTAACAAGAGAAAACTATGTACTGACCTACTAAATCTTCTCTGGAAGCAGCAGAACGTGGGGTGCTTGTCCCTGGTTCTATCTTTAATGAAAGCCTGAATTTTAAAAAGACAAAATACATACAATGATTAATTAACATTTGACAAAATAAGATTAAAGTTGTGTATTTTCTCACGAAAAAACTAAAAACATTTTTATGAAATAATCTGACCTATATATTTTTCTTCAAGAGCAATCTTCTTCTTTTTAAGAGACAGGGAATCTCACTTAAGCCTCAAACTCCTGGGCTCAAGCGATCCTTCCATCTTGGCCTCCCAAAGTGCTGGGATTACAGGCATGAGCCACCAAGCCTGGCCATGGGCAATTTTTAATTGAGATGTTAAGTCTCTTATCTCTTTCATACAAAGCTGATCTTATGGTTATTCTAGGAAATATTAGGAAGGGAAAATACATTAAAAAGTTGTATTTAAAAACACAAAAATCTCCCCAATTATCCCAAAGTTGCCAAACCATGGAACACATTTAAAGATATTTGATGAATGACTAAATGGTGATTCAACTTAGAGCTTACACTGATACTTTACATTTAAATTCAGAAACTTTCATATATATTATTAAATATATTATGCAAATTATTTCTAAAAACACCTTATTTAAAACAAACCATCTAACAAACCAGCTGACAGAACTCTTCAGCAGAAAGATCTATACAAATAAAAACTTTGTTTGCAAAATTCCTAGTGAGTCCCTGTCCTAAGTCAGAGTTTATTATATGGTACTTAAGTTCCATTTAGGATAATATATCCAGTTCTGAGTTTCACAGTGAAAGAGATTATGATTTTTATCAGTGGAAGCTATTTCAGAAAATAGGACACTAAAGTGGTTGCAGAAAATGCTTTGGTGTGATACATGAAGCCTAATATTGCTGAATCTGTCTGAAATTTAATAAAAACTGTTTAGTATTCTACTAAAATTTTAAAAGTAACTGAACAATACAAGTACATTTATAATGATAAATCTACTGTAGGTTATTAATTATATTCCAGTTATTTGTTAATATAAAATGCATATATTGAATAGACAAATGATTAACCAGACTCTTTTTCTTCTTATGAAGATGTTTAACTATTTAGGCTACAAACCATACTGCATTCATTCATGGGACAAATATTTACTGAACACTTGTGTTGGGCACTGTGCTCAGAACTGGAATATGACAGAGATTACGGCAGACACGGTATTCCTGTCCTTCTGAAGCTTACAGTCTAGTGGATGAAAGAAAAGTAGTACATGAAATAACTACCATTTCCCAATGGCACCAAAATAGAAAGGAACAGAAAGAGAGCTTATTGGGTGAATCACATTGCTACTGATAGCAGCTAGAAACTGACAGCAATATAAAAAGCAGAGGCATCTTTAAAAAGCAGTGAAGGCTAGTCTGAGTGCCAGCTGCTTACAACATCGTCAAAGCACCACATAATAATAGAGATGCTGATTCATTAAGAACAGACATGCTCAGTATTAAAATAAAATCACCCAGAAAAATTTTCATCCTGATCAAGACATGTAATTTGTAATATCTATACTGGCTGCCTATGTAGATGAAGTTGCCCAAAACAGGACTTTTGTAAGTGACATGCCATTTCTATTTACAAATTTTTCATCATAAAAGGCATTTTTTTCTTTTTTCTTTTTTTTTATTATACGTTAGGTTTTAGGGTACATGTGCACAATGTGCAGGTTTGTTACATATGTATCCATGTGCCATGTTGATTTCCTGCACCCATTAACTCGTCATCTAGCATTAGGTATATCTCCTAATGCAGTCCCTCCCCACTCCCCCCACCACAAAACAGTCCCCGGAGTGTGATGTTCCCTTTCCTGTGTCCATGAGTTCTCATTGTTCAATTCCCACCTATGAGTGAGAACATGTTGTGTTTGGTTTTTTGTCCTTGCAATAGTTTACTGAGAATGATGTTTTCCAGTTTCATCCATGTCCCTACAAAGGACATGAACTCATCATTTTTTATGGCTGCATAGTATTCCATGGTGTATATGTGCCACATTTTCTTAATCCAGTCTATCGTTGTTGGACATCTGGGTTGGTTCCAACTCTTTGCTATTGTGAATAGTGCCACAATAAACATACATGTGCATGTGTCTTTATAGCAGCATGATTTATAGTCCTTTGGGTATATACCCAGTAATGGGATGGCTGGGTCAAATGGTATTTCTAGTTGTAGATCCCTGAGGAATCGCCACACTGACTTCCACAATGGTTGAACTAGTTTACAGTCCCACCAACAGTGTAAAAGTGTTCCTATTTCTCCACATCCTCTCCAGCACCTGTTGTTTCCTGATTTTTTAATCATGGCCATTCTAACTGGTGTGAGATGATATCTCACTGTGGTTTTGATTTGCATTTCTCTGATGGCCAGTGATGATGAGCATTTCTTCATGTGTTTTTTGGCTGCATAAATGTCTTCTTTTGAGAAGTGTCTGTTCATGTCCTTTGCCCACTTTTTGATGGGGTTGTTTGTTTTTTTCTTGTAAATTTGTTTGAATTCATTGTAGATTCTGGATATTAGCCCTTTGTCAGATGAGTAGGTTCAAAAATTTTCTCCCATTCTGTAGGTTGCCTGTTCACTCTGATGGTAGTTTCTTTTGCTGTGCAGAAGCTCTTTAGTTTAATTAGATCCCATTTGTCAATTTTGGCTTTTGTTGCCATTGCTTTTGGTGTTTTAGACATGAAGTCCTTGCCCACGCCTATGTCCTGAATTGTATTGCCTAGGTTTTCTTGTAGGATTTTAATGGTTTTAGGTCTAACATTTAAGTCTTTAATCCATCTTGAATTAATTTTTGTATAAGGTGTAAGGAAGGGATCCAGTTGCAGCTTTCTACATATGGCTAGCCAGTTTTCCCAGCACCATTTATTAAATAGGGAATCCTTTCCCCATTTCTTGTTTTTGTCAGGTTTGTCAAAGATCAGATAGTTGTAGCTATGCGGCATTATTTCTGAGGGCTCTGTTCTGTTCCATTGATCTATGTCTCTGTTGTGGTACCAGTACCATGCTGTTTTGGTTACTGTAGCCTTGTAGTATAGTTTGAAGTCAGGTAGCTTCATGCCTCCAGCTTTGTTCTTTTGGCTTAGGATTGACTTGACGATGCCGGCTCTTTTTTGGTTCCATATGAACTTTAAAGTAGTTTTTTCCAATTCTGTGAAGAAAGTCATTGGTAGCTTGACGGGGATGGCATTGAATCTATAAATTACCTTGGGCAGTAGGGCCATTTTCACGATATTGATTCTTCCAACCCATGAGCATGGAATGTTCTTCCATTTGTTTGTATCCTCTTTTATTTCATTGAGCAGTGTTTTGTAGTTCTCCTTTAAGAGGTCCTTCACATCCCTTGTAAGTTGGATTCCTAGGTATTTTATTCTCTTTGAAGCAATTGTGAATGGGAGTTCACTCATGATTTGGCTCTCTGTCTGTTACTGGTGTACAAGAATGCCTGTGATTTTTGTACATTGATTTTGTATCCTGAGACTTTGCTGAAGTTGCTAATCAGCTTAAGAAGATTTTGGGCTGAGACAATGGGGTTTTCTAGATATACAATCATGTCATCTGCAAACAGGGACAATTTGACTTCCTCTTTTCCTAATTGAATACCCTTTATTTCCTTCTCCTGCCTGATTGCTCTGGCCAGAACTTCCAGCACTATGTTGAATAGGAGTGGTGAGAGAGGGCATCCCTGTCTTGTGCCAGTTTTCAGAGGGAATGCTTCCAGTTTTGACCATTCAGTATGATATTGGCTGTGGGTTTGTCATAGACAGCTCTTACTATTTTGAGATACATTCCATCAATACCTAATTTATTGAGAGTTTTTAGCACGAAGGGCTGCTGAATTTTGTCAAAGGTCTTTTCTGCATCTATTGAGATAATCATATGGTTTTTGTCTTGGTTCTGTTTATATGCTGGATTACATTTATTGATTTGCGTATGTTGAACCAGCCTTGCATCCCAGGGATGAAGCCCACTTGATCATGGTGGATAGGCTTTTTGATGCGCTGCTGGATTCGGTTTGCCAGTATTTTATTGAGGATTTTTGCATCAATGTTCATCAAGGATATTGGTCTGCAATTCTCTTTTTTGGTTATGTCTCTGCCAGGCTTTGGTATCAGGACGATGCTGGCTTCATAAAATGTGTTAGGGAGGATTCCCTCTTTTTCTATCGATTGGAATAGTTTCAGAAGGAATGGTACCAGTTCCTCCTTGTACCTCTGGTAGAATTCGGCTGTGAATCCATCAGGTCCTGGACTCTTTTTGGTTGGTAAGCTATTGATTATTGCCACAATTTCAGAACCTGTTATTGGTCTATTCAGAGATTCAACTTCTTCCTGGTTTAGTCTTGGGAGGGTGTATGTGTCGAGGAATTTATCCATTTCTTCTAGATTTTCTAGTTTATTTGCATAGAGGTGTTTGTAGTACTCTCTGATGGTAGACTGTATTTCTGTGGGATCGGTGGTGATATCCCCTTTTTCATTTTTTATTGCATCTATTTGATTCTTCTCTCTTTTCTTCTTTATTAGTCTTGCTAGTGGTCTATCAATTTTGTTGATCTTTTCAAAAAACCAGCTCCTGGATTCATTAATTTTTTGAAGGGTTTTTTGTGTCTCTATTTCCTTCAGTTCTGCTCTGATTTTAGTTATTTCTTGCCTTCTGCTAGCTTTTGAATGTGTTTGCTCTTGCTTTTCTAGTTCTTTTAATTGTGATGTTAGGGTGTCAATTTTGGATCTTTCCTGCTTTCTCTTGTGGGCATTTAGTGCTATAAATTTCCCTCTACACACTGCTTTGAACGTGTCCCAGAGATTCTGGTATGTTGTGTCTTTGTTCTCGTTGGTTTCAAAGAACATCTTTATTTCTGCCTTCATTTCATTATGTACCCAATAGTCATTCAGGAGCAGGTGGTTCAGTTTCCATGTAGTTGAGCGGTTTTGAGTGAGTTTCTTAATCCTGAGTTCTAGTTTGATTGCACTGTGGTCTGAGAGACAGTTTGTTATAATTTCTGTTCTTTTACATTTGCTGAGGAGAGCTTTACTTCCAACTATGTGGTCAATTTTGGAATAGGTGTGGTGTGGTGCTGAAAAAAATGTATATTCTGTTGATTTGGGGTGGAGAGTTCTGCAGATGTCTATTAGGTCCACTTTGTGCAGAGTTGAGTTCAATTCCTGGATATCCTTGTTAACTTTCTGTCTCGTTGATCTGTCTAATGTTGACAGTGGGGTGTTAAAATCTCCCATTATTATTGTGTGGGAGTTTAAGTCCCTTTGTAGGTCACTCAGGACTTGCTTTACGAATCTGGGTGCTCCTGTGTTGAGTGCATATATATTTAGGATAGTTGGCTCTTCTTGTTGAATTGATCCCTTTACCATTATGTAATGGCCTTCTTTGTCTCTTTTGATCTTTGTTGGTTTAAAGTCTGTTTTATCAAAGACTAGGATTGCAACCCCTGCCTTTTTTTGTTTTCCATTTGCTTGACAGATCTTCCTCCATCCCTTTATTTTGAGTCTATGTGTGTCTCTGCACGTGAGATGGGTTTCTGAATACAGCACACTGATGGGTCCTGACTCCTTATCCAGTTTGCCAGTCTGTGTCTTTTAATTGGAGCATTTAGCCTATTTACATTTAGTGTTAATATTGTTATGTGTGAATTTGATCCTGTCATTATGATGTTAGTTGGTTATTTTGCTCGTTAGTTGATGCAGTTTCTTCCTGGCCTCGATGGTCTTTACAATTTGGCATGACTTTGCAGTGGCTGGTACCGGTTGTTCTTTCCATGTTTAGTGCTTCCTTCAGGAGCTCTTTTAGGGCAGGCCTGGTGGTGACAAAATCACTCAGCGTTTGCTTGTCTGTAAAGTATTTTATTTCTCCTTCACTTATGAAGCTTAGTTTGGCTGGATATGAAATTCTGGGTTGAAAATTCTTTTCTTTAAGAATGTTGAATATCGGCCCCCACTCTCTTCTGGCTTGTAGAGCTTCTGCCGAGAGATCAGCTGTTAGTCTGATGGGCTTCCCTTTGTGGGTAACCTGATCTTTCTCTCTGGCTGCCCTTAACATTTTTTCCTTCATTTCAACTTTGGTGAATCTGACAATTATGTGTCTTGGAGTTGCTCTTCTCGAGGAGTATCTTTGTGGCATTCTCTGTATTTCCTGAATCTGAATGTTGGCCTGCCTTGCTAGATTGGGGAAGTTCTCCTGGATAATATCTTGCAGAGTGTTTTCCAACTTGGTTCCATTCTCCCCATCATTTTCAGGTACACCAGTCAGATGTAGGTTTGGTCTTTTCACATAGTCCCAAATTTCTTGGAGGCTTTGTTCGTTTCTTTTTATTCTTTTTTCTCTAAACTTCCCTTCTCTCTTCATTTCATTCATTTCATCTTCCATCAGCGATACCCTTTCTTCCAGTTGATCGCATCTGCTACTGAGGCTTCTGCAATCTTCGCGTAATTCTCAAAACTTGGCTTTCAGCTCCATCAGCTCCTTTAAGCCCTTCTCTCCACTGGTTATTCTAGTTATCCATTCTTCTAATTTTTTTTCAAAGTTTTTAACTTCTTTGCTATTGTTTTGAATTTCCTCCCGTAGCTCAGAGTAGTTTGATCGTCTGAAGCCTTCTTCTCTCAACTCGTCAAAGTCATCCTCCATCCAGCTTTGTTCCGTTGCTGGTGAGGAACTGCGTTCCTTTGGAGGAGGAGAGGTGCTCTGCTTTTTAGAGTTTCCAGTTTTTCTGCTCTGTTTTTTCCCCATCTTTGTGGTTTTATCTACTTTTGGTCTTTGATGATGGTGATGTACAGATGGGTTTTTGGTGTGGATGTCCTTTCTGTTTGTTAGTTTTCCTTCTACCAGACAGGACCCTCAGCTGCAGGTCTGTTGGAGTTTACTAGAGTTCCACTCCAGACCCTGTTTGGCTGGGTGTCAGCAGCGGTGGCTGCAGAACAGCGGATTTTCGTGAGACCACAAATTCAGCTGTCTGATAGTTCCTCTGGAAGTTTTGTCTCAGAGGATTACCCGGCCGAGTGAGGTGTCAGTCTGTCCCTACTGGGGGGGTGCCTCCCAGTTAGCTGCTCAGGGGTGAGAGACCCATTTTAGGAGGCAGTCTGTCCGTTCTCAGATCTCCAGCTGCCTGCTGGGAGAACCACTACTCTCTTCAAAGCTGTCAGTCAGACAGGGACATTTAAGTCTGTGGAGGTTCCTGCTGACTTTTTGTTTGTCTGTGCCCTGCCCCCCGACGTGGAGCCTACAGAAGCAGGCAGGCCTCCTTGAGCTGTGGTGGGCTCCACCCAGTTCGAGGTTCCTGGCTGCTTTGTTTACCTAAGCAAGCCCGGGCAATGGCGGGCGCCCCTCCCCCAGCCTCGCTACCGCCTTGCAGCTTGATCTCAGACTGCTGTGCTAGCAATCAGAGAGACTCCGTGGGCACAGGACCCCCCGAGCCAGGTGCGGGACACAATCTCCTAGTGTGCCGTTTTCCAGGACCGTTGGAAAAGCGCAGTATTAGGGTGGGACTGACCCGATATTCCAGGTGCCGTCTGTTACCCCTTTCTTTGACTAGGAAAGGGAACTCCCTGACCCCTTGCGCTTCCCGAGTGAGGCAATGCCTTGCCCTGCTTCGGCTCGCGCACAGTGCGCTTCACCGACTGTCCTGCACTCACTGTTTGGCACTCCCTAGTGAGATGAAACCGGTACCTCAAACAGAAATGCAGAAATCACCCGTCTTCTGTGTCGCTCAGGCTGGGAGCTGTAGACCGGAGCTGTTCCTATTCGGCCATCTTGCCTCCACCCCTAAAAGGCATTTTTTTCTAACAAAATGTTTTCTTCTAATTTTTTATAATAATTTTAATGACATCTTAAAATGCTCTATTTTTCAAACACACTCAATTATTAGGCTCATGCAACATACTGCATGTTTAGAAAAACAATCTGTCAGCGGGTGCGGTGGCTCACGCCTGTAATCCTAGCACTTTGGGAGGCCGAAGTGGGTGGATCATCTGAGGTCAGGAGTTCAAGATCAGCCTGGCCAACATGGTGAAACCCCATCTCCACTAAAAATACAAAAATTAGCCGGGCATGATGGCAGGCACCTGTAATCCCAGCTACTCGGGAGGCTGAGGCAGAAGAACTCCTTGAACCCCAGGGGGCGGAGGTTGCAGTGAGCTGAGATCGCGCCACTGCCCTCCAAACTGGGAAAGACAGTGAGATTCCATCTCCAAAAAAAAAAAAAGAAAGAAAAAGGAAAAGAGAAAGAAAAACAATGTCTTCTCTAGTCCCGTATGATGTCCCAGTAACACCAAATGACTCACCATTCCCCATGCAAAGACACTGTTTCTTATCTCACTCCTTTGATCATTCCATCCCCAGCATCCTTTTCCTTACCCTTCATGTGAGACTAACTCTCACTCACCTGTTAAGATTCAGCCTCAGATGACGCTGTCTCCTGAAGCTGTTCATATTTCCTTTCTTTTTAGTTTTCCTAGGTAAAGCTGGGTTAGGTCCCCCCTTATCTATGTTTCCACAGCATCCTTGGCATATCTTTATTATGGTTCTGTTTGAAATGTTTTATAATCATCTGTTTTGTGGATGTATTTGACATTAGACTGAGCTTCTTGTGGACAAGAACAGTATCTTATTTTTATAATCCCAGCAACTAGCACAGTAACTGGCCTATAACAAAACCTTAGTAAATATCTGTCAATGTAATGGAAGGGCTGCTCTGGTTCTAGCTCCTCATGAAAACAAAAATCAGTATAATAGCATTAGCTTTCCTACAAAAATGAAAGCACTATATGCTATGTCTGTTTAAGAATGTCAGAACTACTTCATGGCTTCCCTGGCTAAGTCTACCCTTTTAGCAAAGTAAAAACTAGGTTTAATAAATACTGTATTATAATTTTACAGTAGTCACAAAAAATTTGCCATCCTCTATAAATTGTGCAAAATTTTCTTAAGATTACATTTCAATCTAATAAACTTTAAATTCTTTTAAATTCAGTAAGTTTCTTGAGCCAGATAAATATCTAATAGCTGCTTACTCACATTTTGAATTTTAAGATATCTGTTCTACACCTCACTGGACAAAAAAGTATTTATTAGGCAGGAGTTCTATGTCAGTAATTAGAGAGAAGGGAAAAAGTGTTAAGTATAAGACACAGACCATCAAACTTGAAAAACAACCTAGGGCAACAGATTTGTGAAACAACTCCAGCCTTAAAAAGCTTCTTCACTGACTTCATACATTTTCAAGTAAGTAACCATGTACAAACTTTTTGTAGAATGAAAATTGGTACAGAAATACAGTGTTGGTATTATGGTGTGAGACAGAAGATGGCAATAAAGGCGTTTTCAAACATTAGTAGAATTTTAGATGCATTTAGAAAAATTATTCCTAGATGTTTTCCAGAATTTCTATAGCCATTTACTGGGACTACTTCTGTTCTCCAAAATTTTTTTAAAAACTGTCAAAATCTGGAAAAAGGAAGTTAATAATCATTACCAAAGGAAGATAAAAAATATTTCTATGTAATGCACTAACATTGAAAAATAATCTAGTCTTTCACTTCGATAAATTTTTGAAACACGACCTTTTATTGGAAAAAATATTTGTGAAAGTGCAAAATTCAATTTGAAAGCTTGCGAACAACTGGGATAATAAAGCTAAGTAAACTTTTTTAAAAAAGTAACAAATGAAGCTAAAAGAGTGAAGCTTCAAGAGAAATAAGCTCTTTATCCTCCCACCTTAAAAAAAAAAAAACCCCAGCAGTTACGATGTAAACTATATCAATGAAAGATGAAAGTGTTAATAATTTAAAAATTTCCTCTCCCATCTTTGGGAAATACTGTGGATATAAGGAGATAAAAATAGATATCGGCTATTTTAAAAGTGATTTCAAAGAATCTTTTTTTTTTAGACAGAGTTTTGCTCTTTTTGCCCAGGCTGGAGTGCAATGGGGCATTCTCAGCTCACTGCAACCTCTGCCTCCTGTGTTCAAGTGATTCTCCTGCCTCAGCCTCCCAAGCAGCTGGGATTACAGGCATGCACCATACCCGGCTAATTCTGTATTTTTAGTACAGACAGTGTTTCACTATATTGGTCAGGCTGGTCTTGAACTCCTGACCTCAAGTGATCCACCCGCCTTGGCCTCCCAAAGTGCTGGGGTTACAGGCGTGAGCCACTGTGCCCGGCCTCAAAAATCTTTAATAATGAACTTGCTATAATACAGGGAAAAGGATAAGTGTGCTACATTGGAGAAAGGTCTCTTCTCCTGAGACAAGATGGACCAATAGTCTCTCAATCCACAAAAACAATGAAAAACAAACAACGATGTGTCAATAATTAGCATTAAAGAAGAGTAATTTTTCTATTTTAAAAACAGTTTCATTAATTTTTCTGTCTATTAAAAGACAAATTCTGTAAAGATTCACTGATTGAATATGCGGGAAAGGAAGAAATTTAAATTAGAACTATCAAACCTTAGCTTTCTACAAACAGAGATAAAATATTAAAAAGAACAGATGAGGTATTTGTATATTGGCTCAATCATAACAAGTGATTAAGAAGTAATACATGTTAGTACCTTTATTGCTGTAAACCTACCACTGGATTAGTCCTTTGTATGGTACCATGTAGGATTTAGATGTTTAAATACATAGGGATAGAAAGGTGAGGACAGGACAAAGTTATACAAACCACTTTTGAAGATCCAACCTACTTGTAATTATCGTCTTCCACAAATTTTTGTAGTTCTTCTATATACTGAACAGAGTTCAGATATTTTTGGACATGAGGCAACATGGGAATATCTAGACAAAAGGTGATAAATAATTATCTGATAAAGTACATCTTAACCAGAACTTTAAAAATTAAGCTGAAAATAACTTCAAGGTAAATTAAGGCCACATGGCAGCAAAATTTAAATTAACTCTAGAAGGGCATTACTGAGATAAACTTTAATGTGAAACTGAAGGTAATTTAGAAAATTACAGTTGTATATTGTTTGTATAGATTGTCGTATTTTTTAATAGCTCCAATTATGAAGTCCCATATATTTGAGAAATTTCACAGAAAAAGATCAGGAACTATTCTAAACTAAACAGAAGACGTGAAGGCAGTTACTTTTCTTTTAAAAAAACCTGGTTCCCATTTATAAATGTGGTTTATCTCCTCCCCTTATAAGTAAGTTTCGAGCAAGATTAATTTAACATCACAACTTGATGCTATGTTTAAAATATTGAGAAAAGGACAAAATAAGGAATTATTTGATTTAACTTTCAGTAAGATTCTATCTCCACACTGATACTTTTAGGAAGTTTTTGAGGTTTTCTAAAAAGTATAGATGCATGAAGTAAAAGTTAGCTTTAAGATAAATTCACTTGAAGTAATCATATATTGTAAAACTCAGTTTTTTAACCCATAAAAATTATGTACTAACAGCCTAACTTTATTCCCTATCAAACTGGAAGTATTAAAACATTAAAAATAAAAAAGCCTTTTCTCATCATTTAGGCTTATGTAGCTGTTTCTATATTTGTCATTCCATAAAATACATGTTGGACAAAAATTGGTTATTTACTTGATAGTCTGACTCAAGAAAGTTGGTCAATTGTCACGAGGCTCAAGGGTCTCAGCTATACTTCCCTAATTGAAAACTGTAAGAACGATTTACATAACAGATCAGGGAGATCAAATGAGATAATAGAAAATGACTAGAAAATGACTTTGTAAACGATAAAGGGCCAAATAGCTGTGCTATAAAGGGCCAAATAGCTGTGAGGTAGTAATAGTAAATACTTAGTGCCCTTGTGCTGTGAGAAAGTTGCTGCAAAATAGCAGAAAAGCAAAATATAAAAATAAAAATTTTAAATATTAAATACTTAAAATTCCTTAAAAGCAAGATCTTAAACAGGATGCTACATAGTAAATGGCAAAATAAAACAAGCATTATTTTCTTTTACATTAGAATGGAAATAAGAAATTGATGTCCCCTGCTGTGTGAAAAGTGATCATCAGTGTGTGTAAATAAATCACTGGAATTACAGCAATGTTAATGGCTTGGCATTATCCCCCAGAAACTTACCATATTCACAAGACTGTTGTAAATCAGAAATTATTCGAAGGATATTATTCATTAAATTTGATCTTTGCTCATTTTCTAGAATGCTGCCAGTTGATGGGTATGCTGAATCGATGTATGTTAAATCTGACAAATAGATACCTGAAACAAAATTAGATAAATGAATGTTTTCTTAGTTGTAGGTTGGGAGACTATGACAAAGAAAAGGGGGGAAAGGGTTGTTTATAGATATATTCCACTGCATGCCACACTTAAAATATATTGCTATTAATACACTGAAGCCTGGGTAACACATGGTTACTGAGGCCTAGCTTTCCATACAGTTAGGGTCAGACATATACCAATTTTTTGTAATAATATGCTATTTTGTAAATGTCTTCTTGTGATTTCATTTTCAAGTATGGTTTGAGGCTAGAGTTAGAAACTCCAGCACATATGGGAATTAATGGAAAGGAGCTGAGTTCTTCAATTGGCTCTGCCTCTGACTAGTTTCATAATGGAGACTTATTTTAAACTCAGAACCTCAGATTTAAAACCTATGCAAGTATCCATTTTCCAAGGTGTGTTACAACTTGAAGATATTAATTTAGCCAGCAGCCCAGCCACTGCCTGACATAGGGAAATTATTTAATATTTGTTTTTACTCTCTTGCCTTGAGTTGATAGCTATCATTTGAGTCTTAACTACTTTGAAAATTATCTCAATCTGGTAGAAATGTTTTACATTTTAAAGATCAACAAATGAATTTCTGAAATGGTTCATGTGACTACAAATTGAAGTTAACTATTTCTTACCCTCCATGCTTTTTGTACCAACAAAAATAACACATCCTCTAAAATTTGGTTGTACTAGTCCTTAACATGAAAGGTCACTTATTTAAGATTATTTCTGGAGAGATCACAATGCACATGTGAAATGTATTAGACAACCATAGCTGGAGAGAGAAGAAAAACATGCTTTCCTACTTTTACCCTATTACTTTATGCTCATGAACTCTCAGGGTAAATGCAACCAAAATGACATACCCACTGCCTTCTAAATAAACCCTGTTTTTACTCAGCTTTTTCTTATACCTTAAATGTTTTCTGGACTAATCTCTGCCTATCCAAATCTTATATTTTGCTTATCCAATTCGGTGTCAATATTCTCTAGTTTTCTCACAGATTCCAAGAAAGGAATTCAGACACTGTCTAGTCTAATCCTCTCCTTTTATAGATGAAGAACCTGAAATACACAGATAGTAAAGGGACCCGTCTAATGCCATGCAACCTGTTAGTGACAGAGCTGGATCTCAGACGTTTCACTTATGGCCCAATTTTTTAAAAAATTACTTATATTCTGTTAAAAAATCATACATTATCTGTGCTTACTATTCACTTAATGACTTTTATGACTTCAAAATCTCATTACTTAGGTTTTTTTTTTTTACATTTATATCTTATCTATTCAAGACTGCAAACTCATTTAAGGCACTTGCTCTATCTTGCACTCCAAGAGAAAGAAAATCTTGTGCAGTGTTTTGACAATAGGTGCTTAACAGAAAAGGTTGGCATGGCAATCTTTTTACTCATCCTAGTATCATTCATTTTCCAGTCAGTAAATCTTTACAGTATTCTTTAAGCCACCTATCATACTTTTTTTTTCCTTTAGATAACCTCAACTTTATTTCCCTATGACTCCAAATGAATCTGAGGTTCCAAATGAAGCTGAGATTCTTCCCACTTTCCCCAATCTTGGAGGAAGAATCATCCGTCTCTTCTTCCGAAATCTCAACTGTAATTTTGAATGCAATCGTTGCTGCCTCCTTCCAGACAACTACTGTTGCCTCTAATATCATTCACCCCTACTGGCTCCTTCCCCAGAGCCAATATACATAATTTTTTTAAACCATTTTTTTTTTTTCCAAGACAGAGTCTTGCTGTCACAGGCTGGAATGCAGTGGTGCGATCTTGGCTCACTGCAACCTCCGCCTCCTGGGTTCAAGTGATTCTTGTGCCTCAGCCACCCGAATAGCTGAGATGACAGGCATGCGCAACCACGCCTGGCTAGTTCTTGCATTTTTAATAGAGATGGGGTTTCACCACGTTGGCCAGGCTGGTCTCAAACTCCTGGTCTCAAGTGATCCACCCGCCTCAGCCTCCCAAAGTGCTAGGATTACAGGCATGAGCCACTGCACCCAGCCCAATATACATGTTTAAATCTCCCCTACTTATAAAACAAAATCTAAGCAACTCTTCCTTCAAATCTGATCCCACTCCTCAAGATAACATCCTTGTCCTCCCTTCAACAAACACCTTGGAAGAGAAACATAGAATAGTACACTTATTTTATTCTTCATTCTAATATAATATTTGATACACGTGTCAGGAAAATTGTGAAAAACTTTGAGATGGAAAAAAAGATTACTGGGCATCCTGTCTCCAGTGCACCCATTTGGTCCTTCTGAGCTATTTTACAACTCTGCACGGCTGCTGAAAGCTGGTAATACAAATTATTGTCCATAAACGTGCCAAAGAATTATGTCCAGTGGGATCTAATGAGTGCTGACCAATTTTGCAACTATTTGTAAAGTTACTTCAGCGTTCCTGATTGCATATATGTGTGTTACTTTGATTCCCTTATAAATTTAATAATTTAGAAGAAAATTCTGACACATATTCATTTCATATTTGTGTGAGAATCGTGATTTCACAAAAATTATTGCCGGGAACAGTGGCTCACGCCTGTAATCTCAGCACTTCGGGAGGCTGAGGCGGGCAGACTGCTTAGGAGTTTTGAGACCAGTCTGGGCAACACGGTGAGATCCTGGCCCTAAGAAAAAATTATCAACATATGTGACACTTGTTGTTATCAAACAATATAATAAACACTTGTGAAAGACCAGTCAATTTATGACTACAACATCCCTAAGGAGAGCTAAAAGATTCCTCAAGGAAATGGCACAGGGATGTTGGCGTATGTACATCAATAACAGCAATAAAAGACATAAAAAAGTAGCACAGAAAAGCTTAAACAGGAGTTCCATAAGAATTCTGTGCAAAAAAAGTCATTCCTTGCTGATGGGATCAGAGAAATCTTCAAGGAAGAAGTGGGATTTGAGCAGGGTACTAATGTGCCAGTTCTTGCCATTCTTCCATCTTATTAAACTCTGATGACAACTCACCCGTAGTCACTCGCTATACTGTGCTGTCCAATATGATAACCACTTGCCACATGTGACTACTGTTTCGTGGGTCTATTCTGAATTGAGATGTATTTGAATATAAAACAGACAAGATTTTGAAGAGTTAACATGAAAAATTAACGTAAAATATCTATTAACTTTTTTATTGGTTACATGTTAATATTTTAATATGTTGGGGTAAACTACTTTAAAAAAGAACTATGACATCATCAATACGGTTGCATCTATCTGTATGTTCCTTCTCTACTTCATCTCCTTGCTTCCTGTCCAGAAGTAACCATTACCTTGAACTTTAAGATCATTCCCTTATTTTTCCCCCAGACATTTGTATTCCTACTTTTGCCTATTTTTGAGCTTTAAAAATCATATTTTAATGTATGTGTGGATTAAATAATAGTATCTGTAATGTTAGAAAAGTGTCTAGTATGGGAGGCTGAGGCAGGAGAATGGCGAGAACCCGGGAGGCAGAGCTTATAGTGAGCCAAGATCGTACCACTGCACTCCAGCTTGGGTGACAGAGCAAGACTCTGTCTCAAAAAAAAAAAAAAAGAAAAGTGTCTAGTACATACTAAGTGATTTATAAGCATTTATTAAATAAAATTTAAAAATATGGTCTTCTGTGGTTGCTTTGTCTATGTTGTTTCCAAGACTTGTCCACGCTGTTAAATGCTGCTGTAATTCCTTATAGAGAACAAGCTAATGTGTGACGATTGTAACTCATCCATTTTATTTGATAGACTTTTGAGTTACTCCCATCCCACCCCCAACCACGTTGCTACAGACATTCTTATACTCCCAGTACACATGTACAAAATTTCTTCAGGATATATAAACATGCCTAGGAGCAAAACTGCCAAGTGCTAAAGTATATTAATAGCCAACTTTACAAGATGGTGTCACATTATTTTTCAAAGCTTTATCAGTTCACACTCCCACTCATGGTATATAAGCTTCTGTTGATCCACATTTGTGCTAACAACTGGTATTATCCATCTCAATTTTGCCAATCTTCTGAGTATAAAATGGTATCTCTCTGTGTCTTAATTTTTATTTCCTTGATTAGTAATAAGGTTAAACATATATATTTCTAAGTAATAAATGTTTCTGTCCATTTTTTCTTTTGGGTTGTCTTTTTCTTATGGATTTCTAATTTCTTAATGTATTGTGGACATTAATTTGTCAGTTAAATTTTATCTAGTCACCCTTCAACACACTAAATAATCTGAAATCTGTATGTATCACTTATTTTGGCAATGGCATTAATAACTTTCTCATTCTAAGTCTTAAAACATCTCTCTTGGTCTCCCCTCCCTATGTAATTTCTCTGCAGTATTGTAACCATTCTTGTCTAGTTCCCAGGTTTTCTCTACCTTGAACTTTCTTATCTTCCCCGTAAGCCCCCAACATTCTTCTTTTTCCTCATGTTTCTTGGAAGCTGGTTTCCTGGAAATTGGTATCATGGTCTGTCATTAATCTTCCTTTACATTCTACATGTACTTTCTCTAGTATCTTAGTTCCATAGCTTTAGCTACTACCTAATTGCTGGTGACTTTCAAATCTCTCTATATAACTGAGCTCCTGACTTTCATTTTCAATTTAACATATCTAACCATAATTTGTCCCTAAATACCTGTCATTCCAATTTCCTACCCTGGATAGTGATATTACCAAGTGCTCAAGTTAGAAAGCTCCAAACTGCTGAGATTTAAAAGCTCAGAAAGAATTTACTGTCTCTTATTTTTCCCAGATTTAAGCCATTAGTGACTACAACATAATTACTGAATGCTCAAGAAATGATACATAATACAAATCATCGAGGCCAGAAGCTGGCAGCACATCTGTCCCAATGTTTTTTAAAATCAGGAAGTATTACAGGAAAAATCTAAATGGCTCTTTTTTCCTGAATAATGGGAAGATCTGGCAACACTGTCTCATAATCCTTCATGGCCACAAGTACAGCTGAGAAGGTGCAGGCAGATCCCTTTAAATTAACCAAAAGGATGCCAACTTGCCATAAACTTCATTTCCCTCCAGTATCTTACTACTGATTTACTTCACTGATTTATATTACCTGCTCCATCTTCTTGTGAGCATTTGCCTTTCTAGGCCCTTGTGTTTGCAACCTCTGGTATACCTATATATGGCATAGGAATTCAAAGAAACGATTCTGTGAAAGAGGTAGAAAATAAGCTCAGACTTTAAATAAAGGATGTGGACCAACAGTGTGGCCTAACAGAAAAAGAAACACAGCACAAGCTATAGCAATAAGGAAGGGAAAGCACAGGTATGTACAGAAAGCCCAAAAGTGTAATCTAGAAGCAGCTTACAGCAACTAGGTAATCAATGACAGACAGTGTGGCATAATGCTTTGGCATTAGATTCAAATCCCAGTTCCACTACTTAGTACTTAAGTGCTAAGCTAAGTTACTTAAGCCTAAGTTTGTGTTTCTTCAGCTATTGAGTTACTTAGTATTTCTTCAATTAATGAAATACAATAGTATAGCTGTACTCAACACTTATTAATTTCTTCTAGCACCCTATTTTCATAGCAGAAGAACCTTGCCAAAGGCGGGTAAAGTGATTTGTCTAAGTTCACATAGCTAGCGGAGAGTCAGAGCTTCCTTGTTTTTTACTCAGTTCAGGGTTATGTTTGTTTTTAAACCACACCACATCAATTAATAACAAGAATGACCTTTCACAGAGAAGAGAGGTCATTTTGTAGAATAGGAGGATATGACATTATGTAACACCAGAATGTAATATTTAAAAGTATTAAGCATCTGAAAGAATTTCACTTATGTTTGGTAATTATATATAAAGGCTGTTTTATCTTAAGACACATTACACAGTAAGACATAACATACTACAACAACATCAAGTTTCTTGTAAGTTTAAAACCTTCATTAGCAACTTAATAAGTAAAATGTTTGCAAATTCTTCTAGGCTATAAAGAGTATTACATTATTTAGGTGGCTGCCTCCTGACAAAGTTTAGCTCTTGTTCTTTGTTAACAAAAACCAAACTCATCAGCCTGCAACTACTTCTAAGTGAAGTGGAGCACTATTTCTTTTCGGTATTCAACTTAAAAGATCTCTGGCCAGCAGACTAAAATGTTTGTTTTATAATTGCCCGCTGAACTATGATAGTTTGTTTCCAGATGGTGCCCTTCCTTCAACCTGCACACAATCTCTCCTTGTTCGAAACTATTCAACCTCCTGCTGATCCCACCCCCCTATTTAAGGCTACAAAGAGGAAATCCTAAGGAGGAGATTCCCGCCCCCAGTCTCCAGCAATTTTTGGTGATGTAATATGTGGGCTGAACTTGAGTCTACTGAGAAAGAGGGAATCACTATTCAGGGGTACTGTATATACAATCTGGGTCAGCTGCAGCTGGTTACTGCATTTCTCCATGTGGCAGACAGAGCAAAGCCACAACGCTTTCTCTGCTGGATTAAAGAAGGCCCACAGACCAGAACTTCAACTATACTACTTAAAATTACATAGGTGGCTTGTCAAATTCAATTGATTAGTATTGTAAAAGGAAAAAGAAGTTCCTTCTTACAGCTTGGATTCAACGGTCCAAAACAAAAATGCAGCTGCCATTAAAGTCACAGATGAACAAACTTCTACACTGATTTTTAAAATCAAGAATAAGGGCAGCAAGTTTCTGGATTCACTGTATCAACAGATAACAAAAAGGTATTTAATATTTCTTTCATTTAAGAATATTATGTATAGCAAATGCATAACTATTTTATATTTGTAGTAGAAATTTCAGAATCTTTTACTAAACAAAGACCTTTGGAATATAGTACAGTTTATCTCATCTGAAAAAGGTTTTATCTTGCAACTTGACATAAAAATAATTAAGTACTGTGCAATGGTTAATGCATTATTTGAGGTTCAATTTAATGATAGTGTATATGATTACAGACTGATACATGCATGCCATGCTGGGTTTCTGAAAACAAGTGCTTTAGTGACAGCAGAAAGAAATTTTAACAAGTAACAGATTAAATGTATAAGGCTTATAGCACAATGATTAAAAACAAAGGAATACAAACTAAATAGTCGTGAACACAATTAGTTTCTCTTCCTGCAGCTACAGTGTGTGTGCTTAAGATACACGTAAACTGTTGGATTTCTCAGAGTGTAGTCATAAAACAAAGCTAAGATATAAAAATAGTTGAAAGTCTTTGCAACAAAATCTCAATTACAGTATAACCAAATATTAAGCAGAAATTCTTGTACAGATTTAAGATTAATCTATGGCATTTCTTGTTCCAACTCAAAAATTTTAAATAGCTTTCCAGGCTTACATGTAATAGTAATTTAATTTGGATGACAGAAATTAAACTTACTACAAATGGAATCACTTGGAAAAGCTAAGTTATTGATATACACACAAAAGCATTATGTAAGTAGTCAGTATTAACAATAGAAAATAAGAATCCAGAAGATGTAATTAAATTCATGACTAAAAGGCCAAAAATATGTAATATTTTAGATAGAAATAATTTTGTTAAGCACACATAAGAGGTTTCCTTCAATATTCTATCTGGGAGCTTTTTTTACATGCATTATAAAAACTATTAAAGATAAAATTACTCGTTACCAATAGTATGCCTTAAACCAAAGACACTTAAGTTTGTTAGATTTGGGGCTCCTTTGGCCTTGTAAAAATTAAAGATATTAATGGTTAAGAATCTTGAATAAGCAAATAATGGTAAAGCTAAAATTTTTTCCAACTTTGCTTTCGTGTCCTTTCCTTAAAGATTTAAAACTGTAAATACTGGCAGGATTTCTGTTAAACACATATTTTACAAGAAATTCTAACAAAATTTCCAAGCAACAGTGGATCTGAAATACTGTCATCTCTCTTTTTTGTTGTTGCATGCTATGGAAAGTGCAGGACTTCATTAAGCCTCAGTTCTTACTGACGTGGTCTTAAGGCAGGCATTTAATCTGAACCCCAAATCACACAGATAACTATTTATCCTTTTCTTAAATATATCCAGGGGATTAGATTGTTCTCAAGTTTCTTCCCAGAACATATTTCACAATCTAGAAATTCTTTATCTAACATATCGTGAATGCTTCATAAATTTAACTTCATTGCCTCATGCTGTTTTCAGTGCATGACACAGCCAGTTAAATGCCTCTATGAGTTTACCATCTGAAAGGAGGCAAATCTTGACTTTCGTTTCTTCTCTCTACTAGCTGGCAATATAGCAACTATGAAGAGAAAAGCTACTAATAAAATTAACCCAACGCATAGAAGACTTTTTTTTTCTCTTCTAAAAACAACTAAGTAAAGACTTAGATTTAAACGTAAGTATTCTATAACTAATTTAACATTCTCTTGGGGCCTAGGAAAATTTTAACATATACAGAAAGTTTTATGAGGTAACATAGATTTATGGATCTTTTGCTTCAAAACTGAACATATGTGAGAAAATATTAAATAAGAGAATGTTTTTAGAAAACATAACAGTAAATGTATTTTTAAAACCAGTTCTTTACTCCTGACGTAGCTAGTCTACTACTTAAGAAATGTGGCTCCTTGCCCTGCTTTAAGTGGCAGCGAAGCCAGTACTTCTGTATTTATTAAAAAAAATTATATTTATTTTAAAACTAAACTTTTAGTTGCCTCCTTTAAATGCTAATTTAGATCACTTTCTCTTATGGTAAACAGTGATTTATCTTATGATTTAATCTTATAGGAACCACAATGAGCCAAGGCAGAATACACACTAGGAAGTTGTTTTTATTTTAATTTAGATTAGCATTTTGGTGTTTTTTGTTCTTCAGTGACAACACTGATGCAAAGTCCTAACAGCAGTCTTGGATGATGCGCTTTTAGCTGTTCTATAAAAATCTGTGTCTGGTATTAATACAAGCTATTCAATCAGAATATTGCTCATAAAATTCTATTTGTTTTAGAGTTTTATATTACTTCCTGCATTGTCCTTGTTTTGGTGGTTTATTTCATAGTAAATATTATTTAAGTAAAATAACTTTATGATCTAAGAGTTTCCATTCTAGTATTAAAACGAACGGACTTCAGCAGTGGTAAGTTAAATTAAATATATAGGAAAAATGATACGCATGTGCCCAGGAGGATGACGGCTTTTATTTTCTTGTCCCTAGTTTTTAAAATAACCCATATCTAAATTCCACGAATCTGGAGATATAATAAATGTTTTATCGGTTTTTGGTATAGGTAACTCCTATACAGTAAAAGTCTACTTTTAAAAATAAAATAGATGACTGTTTGTCTAAATTTTCTACATATGTCAGAAAGCAAGGTATGAAAACATAAAAAGCTAAAAAAATACCCATGTGTGCTTTGGCTATCAGTCAGCAAAAGAAGGCCTTGATAGAAATACAGATTGTTATGTCCTCCCTATTTTTTGTTTTCATTCCCTCTCTTGTTAGTAAAATAATAATAATTCTCCATACTCCATCTATATTTGCCTTATTTTCATTATCTACCCATTTTGAAGACATTATTCAATTGAAAAATACCAAAAAAAGAACATGGTTTTAGAAAGTGAAAGTAGCAGTAGTCTTCATGACGACAGCATAAGAGTCTATATTTCACTGACATGACCTTTGTTTTCGGGAGGGGTCCATACTCATAGGTTAGATATATAACTATCAGCTGACAGAATACATATGGAAGGAAAGAAATTGCCGCAGAAGAGTCTGAGATGCAAAAAAATGATTTGGCAGAACGTGGACACAAATTCTACCAAAAATTATCCATAAATACTTTTGCATAATTAAGTAACTGGTCAATGAAAAGGGATATGAACCAGGAAAAGGCAGTGAAAAACAAGAAACATAAACTTAAGACTCCTCTGTGGTTATGACATGACTAGGGTAAAAATCATAGGTCTAGAAAAGTTAGGAGTAGAAGGTTGGAATCCCATTTGAGTGATTTAGCTTCTCAAGGATTTTCCTCCTTTATAAAATGATACAGCATTACTTCAGTGTTATAAATGCAAATAGTTAACATGTGTTAAGCTACATAAATATAAGGGATTGAAAACATGAACTCTGAAGTCTTCAGCCTGGATTAAAATTCTCGCTCCATCACTATGAACCTGGGTGACTCTTGATAATAAGGTACTTAACTTTTGGACGCCAAGTTTTCCATCTGAAAGTGGGGATCATAATAATCTACTTCACAGGGTTGTGGTGATAAGTAAAACATGAAAATGGCTTAAAACAGTGCCTAACACTGAACAAGCACTCAATAAATATTAATTACTGTTATTGTGTTGTTATTAATAACAGGCATAAACAACTTAGGAGCTGGCTTCTTAAATCAAGAAACAGGTACTTATGTGGAAATTTGGACAGAAAAGCTCTGTCTTAGGGTATCCACTGCCATCCTTCAAAAACGGCAGGTATCAAGTTCGCAAGAGTGAAAAGGTGGCCTGTAATAGACCAGGCTTGTTAGTAGATCTGATGGAGTGAACATACCTTACCCATTCTACTGCTGCTACTCTTGTGGGAGGTAACTAGAGAGAAAGGAAAAAGTCTTGGCTCTTGAAATTGTTTCCTCAGAAGAATTTGTACTATAAAGAAGTATTTCTCATCTGCTACAGCAAAAATGAAACATTCTAAGCACATATTTTAGTATATGTGCTGCTGCTATAAATACTGACTATGGGTCAGAGAACCCGATCTAGACCTGGTTCTAATCCTTGTGTGGCCTTAGCCTTCAACACCCACAGAGTACAAAGAGGTTCTTGAATGATAGGGTCTCTAAGGCATTTCCAACTCTGACATTCATATTCAATTACAGATACGTTTCTTTCCTTGGTAATGGTTGTAGAAAATTACTAACATTTTACTAAAATACAGTTCAGTAGGACTTCTGTTAGAAGAACAAACCTGCTGAATCATCTATAAGCTTAGATTACATATAATTACAGTTCAGGAAATATAATTACCCACAATGACAATGAGCATTCTATCATTCTAAAACCTGTCACTAATCCCAAAAGGAGATGCTATAAAAATAAAAAGCATATGATGCTAAAACTATCTGGGTTTAGATTTGCCTAAAATCTTTAACTTTATTGAACATTTTAATGAAGACGACATAACTTATTACAGAAGTTCAATTTAATTGGAATTGTATGGTATGAATCTAAAACATTGGCTAGTAAAGTCACCTAGTAATTTTAATACTAGTTAGGCAAGAATGTTTTAATTAATGCCTTACAAACACTGTGTACCATTTTCATAGTCTTAAGAGTGAGCTTTTTAAAGGTAAGAAAGCTATCTTATCAGGGTCTCAAAAGCCTCAACAGCACTAACAGTGTACCTTTGCACAGCGTGGACACTGACCAAAATCTGCTCAATAAACTGGGTAACAAAAAGGATTACAAAAAGGTGGTAGCTGGAAGAGTTATTCTCTGAAACCTAATCTTTAAACAAATGCCAAAGTATTACAACTTAATATTAAATTTAAGAAATTAATAGTTAATTCTAGCCTAATCTATTAACACCAATAAATATTCAGTTTTTCCCTCAGATAGTTTTTAATATTACTGACTTTAACATAGATTAATATGAATTCTTTTTGCTTTTTCCCCTTCACTGATTTGTTTTTCAAAAGACATCATTTTACAACCTCATTTCAAAATGAAGGCTTTTACCTGGACCCTAGGTGTGCTATTCTTCCTACTAGTGGACGCTGGACATTGCAGAGGTGGACAGTTAAAAATTAAAAAAATAAACCAGAGAAGATACCCTCGTGCCACAGATGGTAAAGAGGAAACAAAGAAATGTGCATACACATTCCTGGTACCTGAACAAAGAATAACAGGGCCAATCTGTGTCAACACCAAGGGGCAAGATGCAAGTACCATTAAAGACATGATCACCAGGATGGACCTTGAAAACCTGAAGGATGTGCTCTCCAGGCAGAAGCGGGAGATAGATGTTCTGCAACTGGTGGTGGATGTAGATGGAAACATTGTGAATGAGGTAAAGCTGCTGAGAAAGGAAAGCCGTAACATGAATTCTCGTGTTACTCAACTCTACATGCAACTATTACATGAGATTATCCGTAAGAGGGATAATTCACTTGAACTTTCCCAACTGGAAAACAAAATCCTCAATGTCACCACAGAAATGTTGAAGATGGCAACAAGATACAGGGAACTAGAGGTGAAATACGCTTCCTTGACTGATCTTGTCAATAACCAATCTGTGATGATCACTTTGTTGGAAGAACAGTGCTTGAGGATATTTTCCCGACAAGACACCCATGTGTCTCCCCCACTTGTCCAGGTGGTGCCACAACATATTCCTAACAGCCATCAGTATACTCCTGGTCTGCTGGGAGGTAACGAGATTCAGAGGGATCCAGGTTATCCCAGAGATTTAATGCCACTACCTGATCTGGCAACTTCTCCCACCAAAAGCCCTTTCAAGATACCACCGGTAACTTTCATCAATGAAGGTGAGTTACCTCTTACTGTAAAAATGGGAGTATGAGGTTTATATTTTTATGCTTTATGAAACAATGCTCATAACAAATGCTTATTCTTCATTTTGCGATGTTATACATGTACATTAAAATTTCTATTGTTTTTTATTAATATCAAGAATTGAACTTAAATATATCTCCTCTTCCAGCTCTGAAGTTCTAGGAGTTTACAAAAACTTAAATGTATTCTGTGAAAAAAATCCGTCTTCCATCCAAATTCTTATGATCGAGGGACTACTATTCTTGAAACAGGAATAAGTACATGCTCCACTCCGAACCACTCCTGCGCACCATAACCATCCTATCAGCTTCCAGCTAGGTCGTCGCTGCTACCTGACAATTCTTTTATTTACTTCCTGTTGCTTGTACATCTTCTTCTTCAAAAGAAACATGTAAAATTTTGCTTTCACTCTCTTCAAGCTGTAATTACACCTCATTATCTCCACTCTCAGCAGATGACTCATCTACTACTATACTGAGTGAGTCTAATCAGGTCCTGGGTTTTGTTCTTTCTTATCTTGAAAGCAGCTGTACAAAAGCCATGCCTTCTTGCCCTCAGCCTCAAGAAAAGGTATCCCTCCTATTTTCCAAGGCTAAACAATTAGTACTGTGTATCCTAAGAAACATAAATGTTCATTACTATTAAAAAAAACTATTGCATTGATCATGCATGATTCCAAACTCTACTTTTAAATTTCATTTCTTTCTCTCTTCATGCATTCAATCTCAGTCACTGATCTAGGTGTCCAGAAAACAAAGATGAATAATTCATCTTTGTTTCAGTTTACTAAACCCACTGCTAACTTTCTGAATTCAGTATTTTATGTTTATTTTACACTTGCATCCATTTTCTCATAACTCATTCCCCAGAATCCTTTACAAGCTGATTTGCTTCCTTAGAGTGGAAGGGAAAACCCAGATGCCCCAAAGCAATGAGTAAATAAATTGCAGCTCATTCACTTATTGAAAAGGCAGGACATAAAACATATACTATGAAATAATTTTAAACAGTAACAATAAAAACACAGACTAAAGACTGGAAAGACATATATCACAAAGTGGTTTCATCTCTCTGTCAGTGAATACCACTTGGCTATTCACAGCCCTGCTTTCCTGGCCTTCTACATTTTAATATTCTTCCTTCCTTCCTATTTCTTCAGGTCCTTCACTGGCATCTTCTTCCTTCTATGCCTTAAAGTCTTTCTTCAAGATATTCTACTTTAGAATATCTTGGCTTCAAGTATCACCACTGCTCAGATGATTCCTGAATGGAGCTCTCCCTCCTGATTTAACCAAAGCTAGATGTTTGCATTTGGATATTTCACCATTACCTCACATGCTACTGCTTTCTTTATTGAAACACCTTCTTTCAGCTTATCTGTCAATTTAGCAGATCTCAAGACTTAACTTAAATAATACCTTTGATGTTATGACTTCCCAGATTCAAACAAACAAACCTAGGTGGCTTTTTCCCCAAATCACTGACTATTTCTTAAACATGTTTTCTATATGATATTACACTGAAGTTATTTATTTATACGTCTGTCTCCTTGCTGGTCTGAATGCTTCTGGAAGATAGTTAACTGTCTTTTCACCATTTGATCTCAACATCTCTGTTTTGATTAATGTTGTCATCCATTTCTAAATGAGCTTGGCTCATCTTTGATACTTCCCCAGCTGCCCCATACACAGTCCACTGAATTCTACCCATGTCTCCTTTTTGGTCTCTTGTGTGCATGTCCCTCATTTCTATTCAGAGCCAGAACTCTCATTTAGATTCAAATGATCCACAGCAGCAGCTAGAAGACAAAGACTCCGTAGGCTACCAGCTGTGTGATCTTAGGGGAAAGAAAATTATCTGTGCCTCAGTTTCCTTACCTGTGAAATGGGAATTACAGTATTTACCTCCTAAGATTTAACAATTGAAGAGTGCTTAGAACAGGCCTGGCACTCAAATGTTAGTTCTTACTATGAACTGTATAATAGCTTGCCAACTGGTGTTAACTCTGTTTTCTCTATCAAAATATATTTACATTGTCAGCAGATCCATCTTTTTAAACTACTCACATACCTGCTTCCGCAAACAGAAAAAGTCCAATTTGCTTAGTCTGGCTAAGAATAATGTCCTCCTAAAGAATCAAGCCTACTTTCCTAGTGGACCTTCCACTAGTTTCCTTCACAAAAACCAACTGTTCCAATAAAATAAATCTATTCATTTTCCCCTAAATATTTTCATGCTTTCTGCCTACTCAAAGAATAAGGCTCAAGCTAAACTAACCAACTAAATAAATAAATAAATAAAAATGCAACTCCTCCTTGAGGCCCTTGTTGATGCCCACAGGTTTGAAGTGATTGTTCCTCTCCATGAATACCTCTACTCTCTGTAACATACATAAGACATTTTGTATAGTCCCTCTTGAATTATCAGTTATCTTTACATACACTCAGAATACATCTAACTAAGAGGCTTTCCAACTATATTATAAGCTCCTTCCTGGTAGATGGTTACTGTGTCTTATCTGCAGTTGCTAAATATGTGTTAGCTGATTTGGTGACATTTTTATAGAGCTTAAAATTGTCATTCTAAAGGCCCTCATGAAAGTAATTTAATATATTATATCATATTGGATTTGTTCATTTTATACTGTTCTAAGTTACAGTAGCAATAGGCCAGAGTATCATTAAGTTAGGTAAATGATTATCATTATTAATATCCTCACCAGGCATGGTGGCTCACGCCTGTAATCTCAACACTTTGGGAGGCCGAGGCAGACGGATCACTTGAGGTCAAGAGTTTGAGACCAGCCTGGCCAACACGGTGAAACCCCGTCTCTACTAAAAATACAAAAAATTATTGAGCGTGGTAGTGCGTGCCTGTAATCCTAGCTATTCAGGAGGCTGAGGCAGGAGAATCACTTGAACCCGGGGGGTGGAGGTTGCAGTGAGCCAAGATCACACCACTGCACTCCAGCCTGGGCGACAGAGTGAGACTCAAAAAACAACAACAAACAAACCTCAATCCCTTTGATTTCCAAAGGAAAATGCGGGGTATAAAGTGACTCACTAGGTATAGAAATAAAAAACAAAAAAAAATTGCTTTTGATATCCTTTAAAAATTTTGTTTTATGTAAGCTTTTATATAATTTATCAGTAGTTTGTATATGTAAGTTATAAATAAACATAATTGAGCTGTGTGAATTTTTTTTAACTGATGAGGTATACAATTATGTAAGTATGAAGACAACTGCCATGGAGTACTCTATGTGATCCCTGAAGCTTGAGTGGATGGTATAACCAATTCTAGCAGAAATCACTATTCACATTTTTAAACACTGACAAACTTTTCTAAGAAAATGTTTATACAAAATGAAACATACCAATTCTATGTTTTAGTATATACTTAGCATTAGTACAAAAAAAAAACCCACTAATGCTACAGAATTAAACCTCATATTAGGGATTTAGTATGTCAAAAGTCCTCTTAAACACATTTTGTTTTAATGAAAAAACGGTGTACCTATCCCCAATGAACCTTTCTTTAACGCAAAAATTAAGGGCAGATAACTTTTTCTGTTATTCATTATTTGTTTTATGTAAACATTAACTTTTTATTTTATTCTATAAATGTTGATCTCTTAAATTCAAACGGATAATTTGCTACACCATAAGAATTACTACACTAATTAGTACATTAAGGAAAATATAAGGGAAAGAGCATGGAATTAAGAACACCTGGTTCCACCATTACCTTTGTTATGTGACCTCAGGTAAGTCACTGCCAGTTTGTGTTTTCTCATCTGCCCAATGAGTGTGCTGGACTGGATTATTCTAATATCCTTTTCAAATTCTAATATTCTGTGATTCTTACTAAATTACTACAAGCAACAACAAATAGGCCGGCTATTTTCTTTACACAACGTGCTCAATTATTCACATATGTTATTTTTACATCTCTCTGGAAAAAAATGTCTCAGGCTGTTTAGGTGTTTGCACAAAAAGGGTAAAGATGGATGGCTACTGGTGTACTTATGTATGCTCTGGCACCAAGAAATTCCTATTACTGTACTTTACATGGAGGTACGTGGTCATTCTAAAGTCTCTACATGCATAAGGTGAAAATACACAACAATGTATATTTTAAGAGGTGTTTAGCCAGTTACAAAAGATAAACACTGTATGACTCTACTTATATGAAGTATTTAGAGTGGTCAAATTCATAGACAGAAAGTAGAATTGTTGCCAGATGTTAGGCGGAGGGTGAATGGGGAGTTGTTTAATGGTTAATAGTTACAGTTTTGCAAGATGAAGAGTTCTGGAGAAGGATGGTGGTGATGACTGTACAATATAAATGTTCTTAATGCCAATAAACTGTACATTTAAAAATGGTGAAGACAGTAATTATGCATATCACATTTTATAAACGGTGTTATGACAATCTTTTATTTTCTTTAAAAATGTAAGAAAAATCTACCTCAAAAAACCCATGAAGTTATAAAAAAATAGTATTTAGATAAAAAACATTTTTCAAACACATTATCTTCTTCTCTACCTTAAAAACAAAACGTTTGAGAATGTAATAATACACCTGACAAGTTGCAATCAATGAAATTCTTAACTAATAATGTTATTTGGTGTCTGCATTTTGGGTTAGTCTTTTATAAGAAAAAATACTCTTTTGCAAATAGCACATTTATAAAAAGTTTATTCCTTGTAGGAGAGCTGAGTGGAGAAAGTTCCTTCATCATGTGTAAAAGCATAGATCTGAATATCAGTAAACCTGGATTCTGGCAAAGCTTTCTGGGGTCCAGTTGCCTCTTTTGTAAAATAAATTGTAGTGATGATTAAATGAGGGGGTACAGGTAGAAGTGCTTTGTGTATGGGTCAAGACGGGTGGATCACGAGGTCAGGAGATCAAGACCATCCTGGCTAACATGGTGAAACCCCGTCTCTACTAAAAATACAAAAAAATTAGCCGGGCGTGGTGGCGGACACCTGTAGTCCCAGATACTCGGGTGGCAGAGGCAGGAGAATGGCGTGAACCTGGGAGGCAGAGCTTGCAGCGAGCCGAGATCGCGACACTGCACTCCAGCCTGGCGACAGAGCGAGACTCTGTCTCAAAAAAAAAAAAAAAAAAGAAGTGTTTTGTGTATGATGTGGCATGGTTTGACCATCATTAATCATTGCATATTTTGTACACTTCCCTTTATGTGTCTTTCCTTGTCATATTAGGTATATGAGGACATAAATGGTAAGCTTAAAAAGTTAAAACTTCGTAGTGGCAGGCACCTGTAATCCCAGCTACTTGGGAGGCTAAGGCAGTAGAATTGCTTGAACTCGGGAGGCGGAGGTTGCAGTGAGCCGAGATCGTGACACTGCACTCCAGCCTGGCGACAGAGCGAGACTCCGTCTCCAAAAAAAAAAAAAAAAAAAGTTAAACTTGGAAAGTAGTCATTAGAAACTAAAAATATGCTTTTTAGTGTTAGGCTTATTTTAAATCACCAAATATTTACATTTTTCAAATTATAATGCTTCTTAATACACTTTTTAGGTATAATTAAATCTGGCTTCTCAAGAATAAAGCTTGAAATTTTCTATTTGTCATTAATTTCTATCAAGCAATGTTCTTTATGGTACAGAAAAAGCAGTGAAAACATTTAAGATAGGGACAATAGAGAATCTAATTTTAGGGCAGAAAGTAAATAAGATTTTCAAGTAATAATGAGAAAATATTTCTGCTAGGATCAACAATATACACTGGACTAGGACAGGTTAATGGTATGTTTATAAAAATAAATACAAATATTGAATTCTGATATTTAATATCTTTACTGAGGAGAAAAAAATAGCTTTAGACACTGCTAAATTTTATCCATATATTCTGGAAAAGAACTTCAACTACATTTCCCCGTCTAACAGATATCCAACTGTAAACACAAAGCCCACTGCAAAACATGGGTTGAAAATTAAAGCTGAAGATAATCTTAAATTTGCATAATTGAAGTTTTATCAAATCAAAGCTGGATTCAGAAAACCAGAACTCTCCATTTTGCTTTAAACATCTGATGTCTATTAAATAGCAAAAAATGAGTATAGCTCTATGGAACAAATGATACTTGACAAATATTCTGTCCACATTCAGAACACTGATGTTTCTAAATATTCTGCAGCAAAGCAAATAACCTAATAAAAGTCCAACCTTTGAATATATACTTAAATGTAAACTGTCAAAACTATACTCAAATGAATGCATAGTAAACATTTACAAAAATGATATTCATAGAATAAGCAATACAAAGATAACATTTATAGAATATGCAAATTTATAAAATGAGATATTTATATGTTGTAACAAAACTGCTTTCATGTGTGCATTAACTATAACACGAATAGGTTTTCAAGTAAGAGCAATGCTCCTCAGAGATCTCAGCTAGTTCTTAGACTTTGCTATCATGTGCGCTACATAATTCCATCAGAGTACTCGTCATATTATAGTGGAATTCTCTCTTTCTTGCGACTTCTCCCACCCTCCACTTGACTCTAAAACAGTCCTCAGCCTGTAGTAGATGCAGAGAAGACATTTCTTGAAAGAATAATGCAGAACTAAGGGAATTCTGGGAACCACGCCTACTAGGAATCACGTAGTTTTGTATCTACATATCTGAATTCCTAAGTAGGCTCAAATTGTGGATACATACTGAAAGATAAAGTCCTTGCCTATGAATACTGTAAGTAAACAATTATACTACCTGCATTACACACAATAATCTAAGTATGAACCTGGGAGTCATAATTCACTTTTCCTTCCATCTCACTCCCACATAAGAAATTAAAATTCTGTAAATTTCATCTTTTCTGAAATATAGGCTCTTTACCCTTCTTCCTACTTGACTACAATGCAAGTTTCTATCATGTGAAGTAGCCCATATGTGACTAGTGAAAAGGAGAATAATGGTAGCAAAATAGAGAGGTTATACTGGTTTACATGGGATTTTTTCCAAGCATATTAATGTTTTGTGCCACAGGTAACTGCAGCTGAATACAAATTATGTTAAGAGCTAAAATTAGCTACTATTTTTAATGCATGAATTTGCAGAACATGGTTTTTCAGTAATATTTATCTGCAGTAGAAATGACTGTACATTCATCTTTGATGAGCTATATTAAATTTATTAAGCAGATATTAAATAAGCTACTTTATTAAATAAGCTACAATTATGTGTTAAGATGAGGAATAAAGGAGAAACGAAAGAACTAACAATTACTGATGATGACTACTTTGTTAGGTATAGTGTTAAGGGCTCTGAATACTTTCGCTAAGTTGAGTCTATCCCAGGAGCACAAAGTTGGTTTAACATTCAAAATACAATCAATGTAAAGGCTGGGTGGAGTGGCTCATGCCTGTAATCCCAACACTTTGGGGGTCTGAAGTCCGAGGATCACTTGAGACCTGGAGTTCAAGACCACCCTGGGCAATGTACCAAGACCTCATCTCTCAAAAAAAAAAAAAAAAAAAAAATTAGCCAGGCATGGTGACACTTGCCTGTAGTCTTAGCTACTTGGGAGGCTGAGGTGGGAGGATCACTTGAGCCCAGGAGTTTGAGGCTGTGGTGAGCTATGACTACACCACTGCACTCCAGCCTGGGCAACAGGCTCCAGAAAAAAACAAAACCCAAAACCATATATATATATATATATATCTGGCAAAGTATAGATAACACATTTCTCAAAATTTCAACAATCCTATTATCCTTATAGTACAGAAATTCTTATAAGGATAAAACTATTATCCTTATAGTACAGAACTTCACTTGACTAAACTCTCACATATTTCTAGTAAAATATAAAATTTGACAATCAGAATTCTTATACATTCTTTGTTCTAATATATATATATTTTGTTCTTATATATATTACACTTTTTTGTTCTAATATATATTAGATATTATATAAAATATATGTATATTCAATGTAATTTGTGTATTAACAAACAACAAAAAGAAAAACCCTATCATCATCTCAGTAGGCAGATAAAAAGCCTTTGATTCCTGTGATGTGTCTAGTTAGAAAAGAAATTAAAAAAGAAAAAAGATTTTAAAAGCCTTTGAAAAAATCCAAAATCCATTCATGATAAAAACTCTCAGCAAACTTGGAACTGCAAGGACAATAATTTTAAAGTAGTGGTTATAGCTATTTTCAATGTCTTAAAGGAAAACATGTTTACAATGAATGCAAAGATAGGGCATTTCAAAAGAGAAATAAAAACTATAAAAAATCAAATTGCAACTCTAGAACTAAAAAATACAATACCTAAAATAAATATAACCCAAGAAAGACACCATAAATAAGGCTTTCCAGTTTCTCAAATTTTCACTAGTCTGTACTACTTATGGACATTGCATTATAATTTTTAAAAATTTAAGAGAGAAAAATATCAATGAACTATAATAAACATCTGGACTAGAGAAACTGATGTCCTCTTGATTTTTGCGTGTAGTTTTCAATTTCCTTGTATTTAAAATGAGAAATTTAATGAACAAAAAATTATAGACAGCTTTCTAAGGGTTTAAACACTGATGACATGAAGTAAAAAAAAAAAAAAAAGTCTCTATCCTTATGCAACAATCTACAAGGAAGAGCTCATAGTCTCTAAGAACCCCTTCTATTGTTATAGTTGTGTAACTACCTAATGAGATTAATTCTATCCCAGTAAGACCCAAAAGGAATACTGTACATATCTGGCAAAGTACAGATAACACATTTCTTAAAATTTCAACAATCCTATTATCCTTATAGTACAGAAATTCTTGTAAGAACTTCACTTGACTAAACTCTCACGTATTTCTAGTAAAATATAAAATTTGACAATCAGAATTTTTATACATTTTTGTTCTAAGAGATCTTAGGGTAATTCTTTTTTCTAAATCCATTAATATATTTTGCATGTTTATAAAAAAGGCTCAAAACACTGGAAAAGGATGAAACTGAAGAATATTCACCTGATCAAAAAATGTGGAAATCTCAAGTTCAAGAGTCAGACACCCTAAAAGTAATTTCACAAAATGTGTTGTCATTTGTAGAATTTGAAGAAATTATTAGTGGATTAAAAATGGAGAATATCTAAAACTATGAAATAACATGAGGGCAAATGCATGCAACACAGCAGTTCAGGGCAGGGACTCTGGGATTAGACAAGGATTTATGCCTAGGGCTTACCATCTTCTATGATACATGACCTTAGTTAATTGTTCTATCTCTAGAACATCTGTAAACTATCACCAGGTAACTGTAGGTTAAATCAGAAAATTACTATTAGTCATATAGATACAACTCTTTAGATAGGCATTTATGCTAACATTCCTGAGATATATTCTCATGGGCTGTTAGTAAGTGTTGTTGGGGGAAATTTAAGATTCTATGAGTTTGGGCACCTGGTTTATTTCAGGGCTTTTCAGTCTTTAATATGTGAATGTACACTGAGAATTTCCAAAAGGGAAACATAATATTTTGCATTTCTAAAACTTATTTGACTGACCCCATTTGCAATGAGTATCTCAAGGTACTAGTATGTTCCACTGAAATCAAATTTCCAAAACTGTAACTTGGGTACTATGTAGGACTATGAATAAGCTGATATCTTCTGATCCAGTAGATCGATCCCTCAGCATTTTTATAATATTAAAAAATGAATTCAATAAGAATGAAGACACTTTGTGCAGTTTTTATAATAGCAAAAATCCATAAAACCTCTGTCCAATGATAGGAGGATAAAAATATATTAATGTCAAGGATTATTATGCAGCTAGAATGGAGACTATAGCTGCATGAAAATGTTAAGACAGAATCCAATTTTCTACATGTATTAGGATTATAACAATATAAAAAGTACATATATGGACAAAGAAAAGAACAGATGAAAACGAAACAAATTAATGTTCCCGACAGAACCGGAGTCACCCTTTTATTTAGTTATATTTTATAATATTGTGTATATGATAGACAATGGTAACTGTAAACAAAGACACAAAGGTAAGAATCTTGATTAAAAACTTTAAATATGTCTCTTCTCATATTAAGTTTGCTGATAATAAATGATATTTCAATTACAGGACCATTCAAAGACTGTCAGCAAGCAAAAGAAGCTGGGCATTCGGTCAGTGGGATTTATATGATTAAACCTGAAAACAGCAATGGACCAATGCAGTTATGGTGTGAAAACACTTTGGATCCTGGGGGTTGGACTGTTATTCAGAAAAGAACAGATGGCTCTGTCAACTTCTTCAGAAATTGGGAAAATTATAAGGTAAATCAGCGATGCAGACCTAAGGGAAGAAAAACAAACCCATTCTTGCAATAATGCAAGAAACAAGATGCTATGCAATAAATAAGACACACAGTTAAAAATAACTATCCATATGTTTTTTCATTATCTACATCTGTCAAAAAAATGATTTCTCATCTCTGGTTTTAGAGTCAAAATTAAATTGCAAAAAGGAAACAGAAGATACACTTTAAAATGATCCCTTTCAGTCTGGATGACTTATACTTACTGCTTTACAAAGATTACTATTAGGAAAAAAATGTTGGGCTCTTTAGATGAATATGAGAGACCAGGAACCCTTTTTAAGGATCTGGGTAGTATGCTAGCTAATATTTTTAGTAGCTATGGATAAATTTTATTCTCATTTGCATTGTCTTATTTGTAGGATTTGAAGCTAGCTATGCAAATGAATACTGACATATCAGAAGCAAAAAACAAACAAAAACAGAATGACAATGTGTGGCTTATAAAACTCAAGTGACCAACTAAAATGGAAGCTCACATTACCACTTAAATGGCCAATATCTTTATGCTATCGAATGTTTAAAACTTATCTATAAAAATGTTTACTATCCCTATACTTATTTATGCACTCATGTTTCTTCACTTATTAACAGAAAGGGTTTGGTAACATTGACGGAGAATATTGGCTTGGACTGGAAAATATCTATATGCTTAGCAATCAAGATAATTACAAGTTATTGATTGAATTAGAAGACTGGAGTGATAAAAAAGTCTATGCAGAATACAGCAGCTTTCGTCTGGAACCTGAAAGTGAATTCTATAGACTGCGCCTGGGAACTTACCAGGGAAATGCAGGGGATTCTATGATGTGGCATAATGGTAAACAATTCACCACACTAGACAGAGATAAAGATATGTATGCAGGTAAGTATGAAAAACTTCCATTCTTTGTAGAATCATCACCTTCTATGCATTAAATAGAATCTACTAAATATATATGCTACTAAAGTCTTTTCAGAAAGGTCAGTTTTGGTCACTGTGGCAGGAAATTTAACCTACTGAAAGAAACAGCTTTTAGGATCTCTTCTATAAGGCAATCCCAGTGTGATCTATGTGAAAAACAAAGTTCTGGGAAAAAAACACAAAGCAAAACAGAAACACATTCATTTGGAAATAAAGTGCAAGTGCCTACAATTCATAACAAATACTAACTGAACACCTACCACGTGCCAGGCACTGTTGTTAAGTGCTGGGGATATAACAGTGAACAAAGTTCCTGCCCTTTGGAGCTTACTCACTGGAGGAGAGACAAAACAATTTGTTAGGTGGGAATAAGTACTCTCAAAAATAAAACCGAGTAAGAAAATAGAAAGTGGTGGGCAGCAAGGCCTGGGATGGGGGCTATTTTATATGGGTTCGCCAGGAAAATCTACTGTGAGAAAGCAACATTTGAATAAAGACTCGCAAGGAGTGAAGGATGCAAGCCATTTGGATACAAAGTGTAAGAGCATTTCTTTGAGGGGGAAAACCAAGATGACTATGACATGTGGCATAGGAATAACAAGAAAGCTTGATTCAGAGGGGAAATTAATATTTTCATTAGAAAGAAACAACTAGACCATCCACATAATTTCAAATTTAGTTTTCATATGCTTTGACTTTTTAACCCAGGTTTCTGGTCCTGATGAAGAGATTCCCTCCTTCCCTCCACCCAACAATTCTCCCCCATCCCTGCCCCAAACTGGTTTTTCTCTCCAGCTGTATTTTGGCAAACAGCACACGGGTCTCTATTTTAACCAATTTCACACTGGTAAACGAGAAAAGAAGAGAGATATGACCATAACATATGTCTTATTTACAGAAACCCATTTGACTGCTGGTTTTATTTTACTTTGTATTATTTTTTGCTATTTTATTTTGACAATTCAATTTTCCTCAGACTTTTATCTTCTTCTATATCTTTCCTTCCCAATTTCTCCCTCTGTAACTCTTTCACATATAAACACTGCTTGCATCTACTCTGCTACCTAGAAAATTAAATCCCCCTTTTTAAAAAAGCACATTTTAAGAAAGCAAAGAGCAAGAGTTAAAAAAAGGCAATTCAAGTGATCTTTCAAGCAGTTGATGCAACAGCAATCAAATAAATGAAGACATTTAAAACTGCTAAGATAAAGGTAACTGGGATTAGTAAGGGAAGTTCAAATTAAAGGTAGAATAAGTTTTTTATGATTGCAGAGTACCACACCTAGAAGAAACTTTTACGTTTATATCTATATTTTTTCCTCAAAGGAAACTGCGCCCACTTTCATAAAGGAGGCTGGTGGTACAATGCCTGTGCACATTCTAACCTAAATGGAGTATGGTACAGAGGAGGCCATTACAGAAGCAAGCACCAAGATGGAATTTTCTGGGCCGAATACAGAGGCGGGTCATACTCCTTAAGAGCAGTTCAGATGATGATCAAGCCTATTGACTGAAGAGAGACAGTCGCCAATTTAAATGACACAGAACTTCGTACTTTTCAGTTCTTAAAAATGTAAATGTTACATGTATATTACTTGGCACAATTTATTTCTACACATAAAGTTTTTAAAATGAATTTCACTGTAACTATAAAAGGGAATCTATAAATGTAGTTTCATCTGTTGTCAATTACTGCAGAAAATTATGTGTATCCACATCCTAGTTATTTTAAAAATTATGTTGACTAAATACAAAATTTGTTTTCTAAAATGTAAATATTTGCCACAATGTAAAACAAATCTAAGCTATATTTTAAATCATAAATAACATGTTCAAGATACTTAACAATTTATTTAAAATCTAAGATTGCTCTAACGTCTAGTGAAAAAAATATTTTTAAAATTTCAGCCAAATAATGCATTTTATTTATAAAAATACAGACAGAAGATTAGGGAGAAACCTCTAGTTTTGCCAATAGAAAATGCTTCTTCCATTGAATAAAAGTTATTTCAAATGAATTTGTGCCTTTCACATGTAATGATTAAATCTGAATTCTTAATAATATATCCTATGCTGATTTTCTCAAAACAACATGACCCATAGTATTAAATACATATCAATTTTAAAAATAAAAAAACCCCCACAAATAATGCATGCATAATTTAAATGGTCAATTTATAAAGACAAATCTATGAATGAATTTTTCAGTGTTATCTTCATATGATATGCTGAACACCAAAATCTCCAGAAATGCATTTTATGTAGTTCTAAAATCAGCAAAATATTGGTATTACAAAAATGCAGAATATTTAGTGTGCTATAGATCTGAATTATAGCTCTAATTAATTATTACTTTTTTTCTAATTTACTGATCTTACTATTATAAAGAAAAAAAAAACAACCAATCTGCAATTCAAATTAGAAAGTTTGGACAGCTTTACAAGTATTAGCGCATGCTTAGAACAGGTGGGACTAAAACAAACTCAAGGAACTGTTGGCTGTTTTCCCAATACTGAGAATTCAACAACTCCAGAGCAGAAGCCACAGGGGCATAGCTTAGTTCAAACTGCTAATTTCATTTTACAGTGTGTGTAACGCTTAGTCTCACAGTGTCTTTAACTCATGTTTGCAATCAACAACTTTACTAGTGACTTTCTGGAACAATTTCCTTCCAGAAATATATATTCACTGCTTAGAGGTGACCTTCCCTTAATTTATTTGTGAAGTTAAAAATTTAAAGATAGCTCATGAAACTTTTGCTTAAGCAAAACGAAAATCTCAAATTGAAATGTGTGAGGCAAACTATGCACGGAAATAGCTTAATGTGAAGATAATCATTTGGACAACTCAAGTCTATCAACATGACCAATGTTTTTCATCTTCCACATCTCAAAATAAAACTTCTGGTGAAACAAATTAAACAAAATATCCAAACCTCAGAGTGGCATTATTCTTTGTTTTACCTGTGGTCATCTTAAACTGGTTTTTCAGTCCCTCTCCACTTCCTCCAGAACCAAAGAATCTGTTACAAGATTCCTGGAAGGAACTGGGCATCTAACTGTTACACCAAATCTTAAGTGAATAAAACTTTACCAAGGCATCTCAGTTATTGAAAGCAGTATATCATTTCATTTAAACACCCAAAACTTTATCAAAGACAAGTCTTACAGAATTTTCACAGAAGAATATTATTAAAACTAGAATGTGAAAGTCAAAACACAACCTTGGAAAACTAGGCTGAATGCTAAACTGCCTTAGCCAATGGGCCCATTCTGCTCTCCTTCAGAGAGCTGATTTATTTTACTTTGAAGTTCCTAGACAGCATAATAACTTGGGCAACTAAGTTTCTTGAGAGGAGAGAATAAGAAGTGGTATTATATGATAGTTAGTGTAGGTTCTGAAGTCAGAACTGCTTGGGTCTGTGTCCCAGCTCTACCACTTGCTAGCTGTGTTACCTTGAGCAATTTATAAACTCCTGTCTCAGCTTTCTTATCTATAAAATGGGGTATAACAAGAATATCTAGCTCGTGGTTTTTGTGAAGATCAAATAAATGAGTTAATACATGTAAAACATTAAGAATAATGCTTGACATTCGTAAGTACTCAGATTTAAACTATCATATTATTACTACTCATCTACGTACTTTCTGCAATACAAATCATAGCACCTTGCATAGAGTAGGTGATCAACAAATGTGTTTTAAAAACAATATCCGGGCCGGGTGTGGTGGCTCACACCTGTAATCCCAAGACTTTGGGAGGCCGAGGCAGGTGGATCACTTGAGCTCGGGAGTTTTGAGACCAGCCTGGCCAACATGGTGAAACCCCATCTCTACTGAAAACACAAAAAGTAGCCAGATGTGGCACATGCCTGTAATCCCAGCTACTCGGGAGGCTGAGGCAGAAGAATTGCTTGCAGTGGGCTGAGATTACACTACTGCACTCGAGCCTGGGGGACAGAGTTAGACTTCCTCGAAAAACAAAACAAAACAAAATCCAAGTTTTCGGGTATGAAATTACATTGATCCATTATCTTCACTTGCAAATCTAACAAAGCCATGCCAGCTATTATAGCAGGCAGTTAAGTGGCTGGACCATAAATAAAAAGAAAAGGCAAGAAGAGACATGGTATGAATTTCAGCCTAAAGAGAGTCTTGTGGAAGACCAGGTTAGCTCATTTGTGTGGTAGATAAGGTCCAAGAACTACCTACTTTGCAGGTCATCTAGGAATAAAGATGGGTTTGCCTTATCTTCAGTTAAGATTGAACTACAACCTTCTCTTGGAGCTGGTTTATAGAAGGATTCTTTGATTTAATTTTTCTTTCTGTTTTTTTTAGACAGGGTCCCACTATGTCACCCAGGCTGGAGTGCAGTGGCACGATCGTAGCTCACTGTAACCTCGAACTCCTGGGCTCAAATAATCCTCCCACCTTAGCCTCCTGAGTAGCTGGGACTACAGGTGCATGCCACCATGCCCAGCTAATTTTTGTATTTTCTTTGTAGAGATGGGGTCTCACTATGTTGCCCAGGCTGGTCTCAAACTCCTGGCCTCAAGTGATCCTCCCACCTTGGCCTCCCTAAGCACTGGGATTACAGGTGTAAGCCACCGTGTCCAGTCAAGAATAAGTTAATGAATTTTATCCTACAACAGATTTAGACTCTATTCTGGACTAAATGGGAGGCCATCATTGCCTAGAACACTTGACTTCTCTGAAGCAGATTTTAAAAATTTGAGATTTTGGAAAATGCCAAAATTAGACAGCAACTTGAAATTTAGTAGACACCTACAAATACACTATCTCTGGGCTTCATGCCTCACAGTATAAAGATCAATTTTCATTCTACTGTTTACTTAACTCTGAGTCAAGATAGGAGAGTGCTATTCTCTTAGCATTATATTTCTTAGGACTCCTGCTGGTAATATAAGAAGCAGAATAAACCTTCCGCAATCATAAAAACATTTTAAATAACTTATAAATCTGTACTAAAGTAATATGGTTTACATATATTTAATCTTTGTAGTAAGTTAAAGATTATTATACCCTAACCAGTTTTTAGTCTTTTTATTCTAGTGTCTGTGAAAGATAACCAAGTAAGAAAAGAATGATTCCACTTAAAATGCTGTGACCTCGCCCTGAAAAAACGGCCATCTTATCTTAAACTAGCTCACTTTTCAGTTTTTTTTTTTTTTCTTTTTGAGACAGAGTTTCGCTCTTGTTGCCCAGGCTGAAGTGCAATGGCACAATCTTGGCTCACTGCAACCTCCGCCTCCTGGGTTCAAGCGATTCTCCTGCCTCAGCCTCCCCAGTAGCTGGGATTACAGGCGCCCGCCACCACACCCAGCTAATTTTTGTATTTTCAGTAGAGATGGGGTTTCACCAAATTGGCCAGGCTAGTCTTGAACTCCTGACCTCAGGTGATCCGCCTGCCTTGGCCTCCCAAAGTGCTGGGATTATAGGCATGAGCCACCATGCCCGGCCACTTTTTAGTTTTATCAGTGGAGTTAACTGTTATCAAGTTATAATTCTACACATAATTATAGGAAAGACTGATGAATGAACTCAAAATTTTAACCTAAACACAGATACCCCAAATTTTAATGTAATCTATAATGCTTTCTTTGAGCTGTGAATGAAATACATATCTTTATAGCACGTCAATTTAACCTCCTTTGTCTCAGTTTCTTCACCTGTAAAATACAAATATCATTTACCTTATAAAACTGCTGTTATGTATTAGATAATCTATATACAGTGTCAGTTATATAGGCTTAAATGTCGAATAAATGTTACTGAAATTATTATTTTCCTGCTAAAGCCTGCTTAAAAAAATTACAAAACAAATCACTGAAATATTCACAGTTGGAAACACCACTGGTAAAACTGTTGTTAGGGGAATCTGATTCTGTTCACAAGTAGCAGGCAGATCTGTATAGCTGCTATTCTTATTTTTTTAGAAAGACAAGGCACTTAAAGAAAACACTATGAACATGGGGATGAAATTAACACAACCCCATCCCCAGCTCTTTTATTTCAGAAGTCTTTGGTCTAAAGTAAACTTCAGAAAACATATCAACAAATAACTTAGAGGAATTTTAAATATATAAGAGAGTGAGAGTAAAAAAATATACAAATGAGGTAATGGAAAATGGGGATGTAATTCTGGCTAAAGAAAAGGGGCTAGCTGCCATTTGGTCAGAGCTTATTCTCAAATCCAAAAGAAAATCAGTGAAGATGCTTTACTGCTGTTTTAGTATACAATATATAACAACATATGATTAAAAGAATAGGGTAAGGTAATCCATAATGTGTATTATTGACAAATCAAACTAAAGAAAGGAATATGGAATAAAACTTAAAATATTAAAAGTCAATGATATTTTTTGACCAATAGGCATTTTTGAGATCAGTGTCAGAGCCTTACATATTGAAGGAAAATTTTATCAAAGGAGAGGAAAAATCTCCTTTTAATTCCTACAGATCAGCAAAAAGACTTGGACTTTGTTGAAATTATCTGAATAGAAATATGAATACAAAACTATTATTTTTGAAACCATTTTTACATGAGTTAGAAATTTCTAAAACTAAAAACTATATTCTACTGGATATTTAACAATTTGATATACGCAAAAACGACTGAAAACCAAATCGGTAAGGTTCTTACCATTTTAGGTATGCTTTAAAAATGTCATTAACTATGATAAGGACACCACAAACAATGTAAGGCACAAGGCAATGATAGCATCTCTTCCAGGATATAGAAAAGAGGAGAGATTATTCATGAAATAATTATATCCTGGACCTTTGTTATTCCAGAGATATTAAGTTCTATAAGGGCAGGGACAAAGCCCATTGTAATCTCCTGCTATATATTTAGCGCCAAGCGCAGTGCTAAGTAAATACTAGGTGCCAGCTGAGGCACCAAAAACAAAACAAAATAACAACAACAAAAAAAATCAGGGGTGGGTAAGGAGTTGACCCATGCAAATATGCCACACAAATACATTTATTGTTTAAACAGAAATTAAATCAAAATCACTGAAACAATGGGAAGAGGCAGAAAGGGATAATTAGTTGAACCAAGAAACATTTATTATTATGACTACTTTTGTTCTAGATGCTGTAAGGATAAACCCTTAAACCAAGACAAATAGGGGCTTACATTCTGTTGAGGAGGAGACAGATTAATGAAAATATAATAAACAGGGTGCTTTTCAGAGAGCAGCAGGCAAGGAACATTATATTACAGAGGGTTATAAGAACAGCATTTCTCTTCTAACAAAAAAGTACTATTATGAAAACCTGACATATTAAATTAAAAATTAAATGGGGAAGGGGAAGAAGTCTCTCTCCAATAGGAAAAAGGAGTCATATCTAGATCCATCAAGAGTATACTCATATTCTACAGAGGGCTAGAGATTTTACAAAAACTTTTCTGTTACATTCTGCTTCTACTTAATAGGAAGCAGTGTAGAGTACTGCAACAATTTACTGATTTCCATAGTTCAAAAAATATGGTTTTCTTTTTTTTTTGAGATGGAGTCTTGCTCTGTCACTCAAGCTGGAGTGGGAGTACAGGCGTGCACCACCACACCCAGATAATTTTTTGTATTTTTTAGTAGAGACGTGGTTTTGCCATGTTGGCCAGGCTGGTCTCAAACTCCTGATCTCAGGTGATCCACCCGCCTCAGCCTCCCAAAGTGCTGGGATGACAGGCGTGAACCACCGCACCTGGCCAAAATATGCTTTCTTGGTCAAGCTACAGCATCTTTGTAGTATATAAAGTAGAAATGAGGCTTAGAAAAGGCACATTAAAGAATATTTATCATGTTTCATATGACTACATTATTTTTTTCACAATATTCTAGTTTTCTCTCGTCAGCAAAATAAAGCTTACCATGCCAAATTCTTCAACAAGCCCCTTAAGACTGTTCTCCAATGACAAGAACAAATAAGCGTTGTTAATGACTTTCAGATTTAAAAGTAATAATTCTCTTACAAAGCAATTTTTTCCTTGAAATTTGCCAACTATTCCTCTCTAGACAAATTATATCCTTATTCTAAGAATTTTTCACGATACTGTCCAAGCTGACTAAATTTTACCTTGAATGCAAACCAACAGAAGAGACAATTTTTCAAGGGATGATGAGTTGAGAGCCAAGAAAACATTTCTACTTCTTATAATTTAATCCGCATTGAACTACAGATAAATTTGGTGGTATCAAAATAAGAGTTTTATCAGCATATAGGCCTCTACTCCCTTTTACAAGCTTCACAAAAATTGGTAGGTTTTGGTTCTCATTTTTAGGGGAGAAAAAACTATTAGTTTGGACCATATACCTCATGTTAAGAAATCATTAGCTTCTACCTTTTTTCTATGCACTATAGATATTTCATTGATACATTCTTTCCATAATAACCTCTGCAGACATAATGAATAAAGCATAGCATTATGCAAACTCTGTATACTTGAAGAGGAATAGTTAAATGAAGCTACCAATTTGCATGAGTTTTACCTATTAATTGTCTTTAGGGCAACTTCTATCAAATGTACAGCATTTATAAATGCTGAAGTTTTTGTCAACTGTACTAAGCCTACCTTCACATGAATAGAAAAGGATTCTGAAATCAAGACAAATTAAATTTAAAAATCACAAGCAAATTAATTTTAAATTAGAAAATACAAAAAAAGTAAATATTAACAAGATATAAACTACTGTTAAATCTCTTCATTCTTCAATATACTTCGGTATTGAAGATAAGCAATTAAAAAAACCATATGTCTATGATGTAAATCAAGCAGTCAAAAAGTCGTAAAAGAGATTTGTGTCACATTTTCTTAGGAAAACCATGTATGTTTTAATAGATTAAATACATTTAATCTCAAGGTTTGCTATAAGGCAAAGCAGTCATTACATTAAAAAGATGATTTTCATACTGGAAACGAACTAAACTGAGTCATAAAAACTCATCTGACAAATGTTTCATTTTCCTTTCCCATGTCTACCAAATATTTATGCCCAGGAGTCCACAATAATTTCACAATCAACATGCTTCTTCACATACCCAGATGGGGATGAACTATATGAAGAATACCAATATCTAAAATTATGCAGATGCTATAGTGTATGTTCTTAATTTCCTTCTGTTTTTTTCCCCTTTTGGTTTTTTTTTTTTTTTTCAATTATACTTTAAGTTCAAGGGTACATGTACACAACGTGCAGGTTTGTTATATATGCATACATGTGCCACGTTGGTGTGCTGCACCCATTAACTCGTCATTTACATTAGGTATATCTCCTAATGCTATCCTTCCACCCTCCCCCAACCCCACAACAGGCCCCAGTGTGTGATGTTCCCCTTCCTGTGTCCAAGTGTTCTCATTGTTCAATTCCCACCTATGAGTGAGAACATGCAGTGTTTGGTTTTCTGTCCTTGCAATAGTTTGCTCAGAATGATGGTTTCCCGCTTCATCCGTGTCCCTACAAAGGACATGAACTCATCCTTTTTATGGCTGCATAGTATTCCATGGTGTATATGTGCCACATTTTCTTAATCCAGTCTATCGTTGTTGGACATTTGGGTTGGTTCCAAGTCCTTGCTATTGTGAATAGTGCTGCAATAAACATATGTGTTCCTGTGTCTTTATAGCAGCATTATTTATAATCCTTTGGGTATATACCCAGTAATGGGATGGCTGGGTCAAATGGTATTTCTGGTTCTGGATCCCTGAGGATTTGCCACACTGTCTTCCACAATGGTTGAACTAGTTTACAGTCCCACCAACAGTGTAAAAGTGTTCCTATTTCTCCATATCCTCTCCAGCACCTGTTGTTTCCTGACTTTTTAATGATGGCCATTCTAACTGGTGTGAGATGGTATCTCATTGTGGTTTTGATTTGCATTTCTCTGATGGCCAGCGATGATGAGCATTTTTTCATGTCTGTTGGCTGCATAAATGTCTTCTTTTGAGAAGTGTCTGTTCATATCCTTCGCCTACTTGTTGATGGGGTTGTTTTTTTCTTGTAAATTTGTTTGAGCTCTTTGTAGATTCTGGATATTAGTTAGCCCTTTGTCAGATGAGTAGATTGCAAAAATTTTCTCCCATTCTGTAGGTTGCCTGTTCACTCTGATGGTAGTTTCTTTCGCTGTGCAGAAGCTCTTTAATTTAATTAGATTCCATTTGTCAATTTTGGCTTTTGTTGCCATTCCTTTTTGTGTTTTGGACATGAAGTCCTTGCCCACACCTATGTCCTGAATGGTATTGCCTAGTTTTCTTCTAGGGTTTTTATGGCTTTAGGTCTAACATTTAAGTCTTTAATCCATTTGAATTAATTTTTGTATAAGGTGTAAGGAAGAAATCCAATTTCAGCTTTCTACATATGGCTAGCCAGTTTTCCCAGCACCATTTATTAAATAGGGAATCTTTCCCATTTCTTGTTTTTGTCAAGTTTGTCAAAGATCAGATGGTTGTAGATGTGTGGTATTATTTCTGAGGGCTCTGTTCTGATCCATTAGTCTGTATCTCTGTTTTGGTACCAGTACCATGCTGTTTTGGTTACTGTAGCCTTGTAGTATAGTTTGAAGTCAGGTAGCGTGGTGCCTCCAGCTTTGTTCTTTTGGCTTAGGACTGACTTGGTGATGCGGGCTCTTTTTTGGTTCCATATGAACTTGAAAGTAGTTTTTTCCAATTCTGTGAAGAAAGTCATTGGTAGCTTGATGGGGATGGCATTGAATCTATAAATTACCTTGGGCAGTATGGCCATTTTCACGATATTGATTCTTCCAACCCATGAGCATGGAATGTTCTTCTATTTGTTTGTGTCCTCTTTTATTTCGTTGAACAGTGGTTTGTAGTTCTCCTTGAAGAGGTCCTTCACATCCCTTGTAAGTTGGATTCCTAGGTATTTTATTCTCTTTGAAGCAATTGTGAACGGGAGCTCACTCATGATTTGGCTGTTTGTCTGTTATTGGTGCATAAGAATGCTTGTGATTTTTGCACATTGATTTTGTATCCTGAGACTTTGCTGAAGTTGCTTAGCAGTTTAAGGAGATTTTAGGCAGATGGGGTTTTCTAAATATACAGTCATGTCATCTGCAAACAGGGACAATTTGACTTCCTCTTTTCCTAATTGAATACGCTTTATTTCTTTCTCCTGCCTGATTGCCCTGGCCAGAACTTCCAACACTATGTTGAATAGGAGTGGTGAGAGAGAGCATCCCTGTCTTGTGCCAGTTTTCAAAGGGAATGTTTCCAGTTTTTGACCGTTCACTATGATATTGGCTGTGGGTTTATCATAAATAGCTCTTATTATTTTGAGATACGTCCCATCAATACCTAATTAATTGAGAGTTTTTAGCACGACGGGCTGTTGAATTTTGTCAAAGGCCTTTTCTGCATCTATTGAGATAATCGTGTGGTTTTTGTCTTTGGTTCTGTTTATATGCTGGATTACGTTTATTGATTTGCGTATGTTGAAACAGCCTTGCATCCCAGTGATGAAGCCCACTTGATTATGGTGGATAAGCTTCTTGATGTGCTTCTGGATTTGGTTTGCCAGTATTTTATTGAGGATTTTTGCATCCATGTTCATCAGGGATATTGTTCTAAAATTCTCTTTTTTTGTTGTGTCACTGCCAGGCTTTGGTATCAGGATGATGCTGGCCTCATAAAATGAGTTAGGGAGGATTCTCTCTTTTTCTATTGATTGGAATAGTTTCAGAAGGAATGGTACCAGCAACTCCTTGTACCTCTGGTAGAATTCGGCTGTGAATCCATCTGGTCCTGGACTTTTTTTGGTTGGTAGGCTATTAATTATTGCCTCAACTTCAGAGCCTGTTATTGGTCTATTCAGGGATTCAACTTCTTCCTGGTTTAGTCTTGGGAGGGTGTATGTGTCCAGGAATTTATCCATTTTTTCTAGATTTTCTAGTTTATTTGCATAGAGGTGTTTACCGTATTCTCTGATGGTAGTTTGTATTTCTGTGGGATCAGTAGTGATATCCCCTTTATCATTTTTTATTGCATCTATTTGATTCCTCTCTTTTCTTCTTTACTATATATATAGTCTTGCTAGTGGTCTATTTTGTTGATCTTTAAAAAACCAGCTCCTGGATTCACTGACTTTTTGAAGGGTTTTTTGTGTGTCTATCTCCTTCAGTTCTGCTCTGATCTTAATTATTTCTTGCCTTCTGCTAGCTTTTGAATGTGTTTGCTCTTGCTTCTCTAGTTCTTTTGTGATGTTAGGGTGTCAATTTTAGATCTTTCCTGCTTTCTCTTGTGGGCATTTAGTGCTATAAATTTCCCTCTAAACACTGCTTTAAATGTGTCCCAGAGATTCTGGTATGTTGTGTCTTTGTTCTCGTTGGTTTCAAAGAACATCTTTATTTCTGCCTTCATTTTGTTATGTACCCAGTAGTCATTCAGGAGCAGGTTGTTCAGTTTCCATGTAGTTGAGCAGTTTTGAGTGAGTTTCTTAATCCTGAGTTCTAGTTTGATTGCACTGTGGTCTGAGAGACAGTTTGTTATAATTTCTGTTCTTTTACATTTGCTGAGGAGTGCTTTACTTCCAACTATGTGGTCAATTTTGGAATAAGTGTGATGTGGTGCTGAGAAGAATATACATTCTGTTGATTTGGGGTGGAGAGTTCTGTAGACGTCTATTAAGTCTGCTTGGTGCAGAGCTGAGTTCAATTCCTGGATATCCTTGTTAATCTTCTGTCTTGTTGATCTGTCTAATGTTGACAGTGGGCTGTTAAAGTTTCCCATTATTATTGTGTGGGAGTCTAAGTCCCTTTGTGGGTCTCTAAGGACTTGCTTTATGAATCTGGGTGCTCCTATATGGGGTGCATATATATTTAGGATAGTTAGCTCTTCTTGTTGAATTGATCCCTTTACCATTATGTAATGGCCTTCTTTGTCTCTTTTGATCTTTGTTGGTTTAAAGTCTGTTTTATCAGAGACTAGGATTGCAACCCCTGCCTTTTTTTGTTTTCCATTTGCTTGATAGATCTTCCTCCATCCCTTTATTTTGAGCCTATGTGTGTCGCTGCATGTGAGATGGGTCTCCTGAATACAGCACACTGATGGGTCTTGACTCTTTATCCAATTTGCCAGTCTGTGTCTTTTAATTGGAGCATGTAGTCCATTTACATTTAGTTAATATTGTTATGTGTAAACTTGATTCTGTCATTATGTTTGCTGGTTATTTTGCTCATTAGTTGATGCAGTTTCTTGCTAGCATTAATGGTCTCTACAATTTGGCATGTTTTTGCAGTGGCTGGTACCAGTTGTTCCTTTCCATGTTTAGTGCTTCCTTCAGGAGCTCTTTTAGGGCATGGCTGGTGGTGACAAAATCTCTCAGCATTTGCTTGTCTGTAAAGGATTTTATTTCTCCTTCACTTATGAAACTTAGTTTGGCTGGATATGAAATTCTGGGTTGAAAATTGTTTTCTTAAGAATGCTGAATATTGGCCCTCACTATCTTCTGGCTTGTAGAGTTTCTGTAGAGAGACCCGCTGTTAGTCTGATGGGCTTCCCTTTGTGGGTAACCCGACCTTTCTCTCTGGCTGCCCTTAACACTTTTTCCTTCATTTCAACTTTGGTGAATCTGACAATTATGTGTCTTGGAGTTGCTCTTCTTGAGGAGTACCTTTGTGGCATTCTCTGTATTTCCTGAATTTGAATGTTGACCTGCCTTGCTAGGTTGGTGAAGTTCTCCTGCAGAGTGTTTTCCAACTTGGTTCCATTCTCCCCATCACTTTCAGGTATACCAATCAGACATAGATTTGGTCTTTTCACATAGTCCCATTTTTCTTGGAGGCTTTGCTTGTTTCTTTTTACTCTTCTCTAAACTTCTCTTCTCGCTTCATTTCATTCATTTGATCTTCAATCACTGGTACCCTTTCTTCCAGCTGACCGAATAGGCTACTGAAGCTTGTGCATGTGTCACGTAGTTCTTGTGCCATGGTTTCAGCTCCAGCAGGTCATTTAAGGACTTCTCTACACTGGTTATTCTAGTTAGCCATTCGTCTAATCTTTTTTCAAGGTTTTTAGCTTCTTTGCGATGGGTTCGAACTTCCTCCTTTAGCTCGGAGAAGTTTGATCATCTGAAGCCTTCTTCTCTCAACTCATCAAAGTCATTATCCATCCAGCTTTTTTCCATTGCTGGCGAGGAGCTGCGTTCCTTTGGTGGGGGAGAGGTGCTCTGATTTTTAGAATTTTCAGCTTTTCTGCTCTGTTTTTTCCCCATCTTTGTGGTTTTATCTGCCTTTGGTCTTTGATGATGGTGACATACAGATGGGGTTTTGGTGTGGATGTCCTGTTAGTTCTCCTTCTAAAAGTCAGGACCCTCAGCTGCAGGTCTGTTGGAGTTCGCTGGAGGTCCACTCCAGACCCTGTTTGCGGGGATATCAGCAGCGGAGGCTGCAGAACAGTGAATATTGCTGAACACCAAATGTTGCTGCCTGACTGTTCCTCTGGAAGCTTCGTCTCAGAGGGGTACCCGGCCGTGTGAGGTGTCAATGTGCCCCTACTGGGGGTTGTCTCCTAGTTAGGCTACTCGGGGGTCAGGGACCCACTTGAGGAGGCAGTCTGTCTGTTCTCAGATCTCAAACTCTGTGCTGGGAGAACCACTACTGTCTTCCAATCTGTCAGACAGGGACATTTAAGTCTGCAGAGGTTTCTGCTGCCTTTTGTTTGGCTATGCCCTGCCCCCAGAGGTGGAGTCTACAGACGCAGGCAGGCCTCCTTGAGCTGCGGTGGGCTCCACCCAGTTTGAGCTTCCAGGCTGCTTTGTTTACCTTCTCAAGCCTCAGCAATGGCGGATGCCCCTCCCCCAGCCTCACTGCCGCCTTGCAGTTCAATCTCAAGACTGCTGTGCTTGCAATGAGCGAGGCTCCGTGGGCGTGGCACCCTCTGAGCCAGGCGCGGGATCTAATCTTCTGGTGTGCCGTTTGCTAAGACCTCTGGAAAAAGCGCAGTATTAGGGTGGGAGTGACCCGATTTTCCAGGTGCTGTCTGTCACATCTTCCGTTGGTTAGGAAAGGGAATTCCCTGACCCCTTGTGCTTCCGGGGTGAGGTGATGCCTCGCCCTGCTTCGGCTCGTGCTCGGTGGGCTGCACCCACTGTCCTGCACCCACTGTCCGACAAGCCCCAGTGAGATGAACCCGGTACCTCAGTTGGAAATGCAGAAATCACCTGTCTTCTGCGTTGCTCATGCTGGGAGCTGTAGACTGGAGTTGTTCCTGTTCGGCCATCTTGGAACCCTCCCCCTCTGGCCTTTTGGTTTCTAATTCTTGGATAACCCTCAGACACATGCATTTTACTACAGAATATGAGAAGCAGAGGAGGAGGAAAGAGAAATGCATTAAAACACCAGGCAGTAGTGTGGTACCACAGTGTCAATACTACTACACTGACTGGTCACTGGTAGAGAAAGCTAGGAGATAAGATGGGGATCAAGTTTGGAGGAAGAAGAAGAGATGATGAGTTCACTTCTGCACATGTTGAATGGGAGATACCTATAGATTTTTCTCACTTAATGAATCAGTATTTTAGTATCTAAAAAATGTTAGAAGGCCCCAGGGATTAAGTAGATAGCTAAGATATACAGATAGATATAAAATATACAATGATACACAAAGTTAGACAGATTCAGTCTAGATTTGGAAGATCAGGCAATATATAGAAAAAACCTGAATGAGACCACTCCGATTGTATAGCGTAAGAAAAGAAGTGGACTGGCTGAGCCCGTGTCTCACACCTGTAATCCCAGCACTTTGGGAGGCTGAAGCGGGAAGACTGCTTGAGGCCAGGAGTTTGAGATCAGCCTGGGCAACATGGCGAGACCCTGTCTCTACAAAAAAAATTTTAAAATTAGCCGTGCTTGGTGGTGCACACCTGTAGTCTCAGCTACTGCAGAGGCTAAGGTGGGAGGATCACCTGAGTCCAGGAGTTTGAAGCTGCAGTGGGCTGATCATGCCACTGCACACCAGCCTGGATGACAGGGTGTGACCCTGTTTCTGAAAAATAAAAAAATAAAAAAAAAAAAGAAAGAAAAGAAGTGGACTGAGGCCTCTCAAGAATACATTTAAAAGATAAAGGTAGAGCAAGAGCAGCTAATAAAACAAAACCAGAAATGTAGAAAGGAAACCAAGAAAGACTGGTGCTACTTGTGGTGAATTTCAAAGAGGAGAAATAACTGACACCAACCCTCACACAATTAAGATGGGGCTTGAGAAACATCTATTAAATGTTTCAACCAGGAAGTCACTAGTGACCTTATTAGGAAAATTGCTAGAGAGTGAAGATGGAGAAAAAGGTGACAACAAGAATAGGATACTTTTAAATTAGCTTAAGTATAAAGTGAAGCAGAACTACATGGCGAGAGTGAAACGTAAGATCCTATATCATGAGAACATATAAAATGAAAGGGAACTGAAAAAAGAAGGAGTCATTGGAGATGACAGGAAAAATGGAAGATACAAGAAAAACAATGCTTGTAATATTTTCTCCAAATTAACATCTGTACCTCAACATTTTCTGCATTTGCTTTAACCTGCAGGTATGATTACTCTTTGTTTCAGGTCGAGGGCTGAGACAGAAGAGGTATATTCTCCACTAGAAAACCTTTCCTGATTCCACTGAACTCCAACTTGGCTAGTGCTTTCTTCCCCAACTTTCTCTCTGTGTGTGCATGAGAGTGCATGAGTATACGTGAGCACATATACAGACGCACACAGCTTCAATCCTGTACTGATGTCTCCACTGTGGAAAAATGTCAGGAAGGTCCAAGAGTACAAGAAGGTCCCCAACTAGAAATCACAGCATAAGGATTCCTATTATCTTATTTTCTCATTTTGAATGGAAAATAATCTTAATTTTCTTTTCCAGAAGATACAAATTATGAAATTTAGTTTGAGAAAAACATATTTCAATGAGAAAAAGAAAGCAATCATAAAATTGGTAAATTTTAAAATGAGAGTTCAGCAGGTATAACTGGATCTCTCTAGGTTAAGACTTCAGAATGCAGATCTGTCAGTAACTAGGTCTTAGGACTATGAGCCAGGTCTTTTCTACCTTTCTGGATCTTGGTTTTCTCGATAGTAAAATAAGTTAATTAGAAGACATCACTACAGCTGGGTGCGATCGCTCATGCCTATAATCCCAGCAATTTGGGAGGCTGAGGTGGGCAGACAACTTGAGGTCAGGAATTCAAGACTAGCCTGGACAATATGGTGAAACCCTGTCTCGACTAAAAATACAAAAATTAGCTGGGCGTGGTGGTGCATGCCTGTAATCCCAGCTACTTGGGAGGCTGAGGCAGGAGAATCACTTGAACCCAGGAGGCAGAGGTTGCAGTGAGCTGAGACTGTGCCACTGCACTCTAGCCTGGACAACAGAGCGAGACTCTGTCGCAAAAAAAAAAAAAAAAAAAAAAAGAAGGTATCACAATGCTCCCATCCAGCCTTAAGGAGAACACGATTCTAGTCCTATGCATGCTATTTCTAGGTAAAGAGAACAAGGCTCAAAGAAGAAAATTCAATTACTTGAAAAATAAGGACTGTAGAGTCATTGTGGAATTGAGGATTGCCAATTATCAGTCTAATGTTCTTCACACTATAAAAAGGACACATTCTTCTGAATTGTGAAGGTATTATTTTTGAAAAAATTCCCTATTCCTTCTCTCCTCGAATTATATTTGCAAGTATGGGCACAGCCAAGGCTATGGTAAAACACAGAGCACCACGCTGGGTGTGATGGCTCATGCCTATAATCCCAGCACTTTGGGAGACTGAGATGGGCGGATCACTTGAGGCCAGGAGTTCAAGACCAGCCTGGCCAACATGGCGAAACCCTGTCTCTACTAAAAATACAAAAATTAGCTGGGCATGGTGGTGCGTGCCTGTAATCCCAGCTACTCGGGAGGCTGAAGCAGGAGAATCACTTGAACTTGGAAGGCAGAGGCTGCAGCGAGCAGAGATCGCACCTCTGCGCTCCAGCCTGGGAAACAGAGCGAGGATGTCTCAAAAAACAAACAAAACAAAACAAAACAAACAATGACAGCAACAACACAAAAATGTAAAGCACATACAGAATGTCTTTCTCCTAATATCCAGCTTAGAGCCTCTCTGAGAAGATTCATGCTTACTATGGTCCTACGTTGTTTATCAAAGAAACAGGACAAAATATTCTGGGATGCAGTGGCCACTAACTCCACTGTGCTTAGGGATATTCTGCCTTCAACACAAGGTACACAATAGGTCCCCATTCTCTGCAATTCTAGGGTGTCCCACAATATTCTAAAGAGTTAAACTCTTCTCTGGGAAACTAAGGTTGATGTTCTATAGTAGCTAAATGGGCATGTATCAACTGCCTTTGTCTCTTCTTTGTCTTCTAGTCACTGGGACTGTAAACACTTCAAGGTGACACTGTAATCACTCTCAGAAATAGCTATCTTGAAATTTAGTGTGAGTAATTTCATCAAACACAAAATCTGGGGGGTTGGGGAGGACCAGAAAGCACCAAATCTTCATCATTTGATTATTCTCTACATAGAATCAAATCGATTCATTTTAATGTGCGCTAGGTATGTATCATGTATTTTCCTTATGTTTGATTTACATATCTATTTAAAAGAACAACTTATTTGGGTCTTCTTTTCATTCAAACACCTAACAAAGCATTATTCATATTTTGTTAAAAATAATCTTATAATGTTACTGGTTAAATACTTCTTGAATTTATAAGCACTATAAGATATATAATAAAGAGATAAATTCTTAATTAGATGAGATGCGAAATACAGAACTGTCTCAGCACGAAGCTCAATTGCCACAGTGAATCAACTCATTTCATTCAGGTAAACAACAATACCAATATGCATTGAGACTACTTTAGAATTCACACTAAAATATCTCCTCACTATATAAGGACTTTGATCAATTTCCTTAGTGTATTAAACATCATTACAAACTATTATATTCTTTAAAAACATTACTAAAACAGCTAAAAAGTATTGTTTTACTATATGGTCCTACTCTAAGAAAACATAATAGTCTATGAAAAACCTTGAGGGCAAAAGGCTAATCTAATATGAAAATACATTCCAGGTAATAGGGTAACAACTATCTTTAGTCATTTTTTTCAGCTTACCAATCTTGAAGTAATTTATTTAAAAGATACAAACATTTAAAAAATACCTTGAATTTCACATAAATTACTGATTAAGGAAGAGTAACAACTAGAAACAAAAAACACACAGTAACATAACTCACCTAAATAGGGAATGCAAGGTGTCATCTTTAAGCTACTTATATAGTCTCTGAGTCTTTTGTAGTTATCTTCTTTACTCATTACATATTCTAATTTTTCAAAGGTAGTTTTGTCTTTTCGACTTAATAACTAAAAAACAAACAGAAAAACCTAAGTTATTTACAAATCTCATTTTATTGTAGCAAAGACCTGAACTGAAGTTGTATTTACTGTGAATATGGATTTTAATTTCAAAGTTATATCTTCTTTAATTATATCTTGGTAGTATATAAATAAGACAAAATCAGATTTGTCTATTAATAATCCAAATTCATTATTTATAAGATATCCTTTGTATGTTCATAAAATTAACTAATAAATTATAATATTTTTGTGTTTACTATTTTAAATTAATCAATTTTTATTAATCACCTTCCTAATTTTAGAAAATTACGCATTCATATTTAGCTCAAATGTCCAAGTATTTTAATGAACTGTCCCTTGCCACCTCAAAGATAAACATCATTCTTGCATAATCATTAAGAAATAAACACCAAAGTTTGCGATTAACACTTTTTCTTGAGAAATCTAGTCATGGCTAGTCCTAATAACTGTAAAATCCTGTAATTCCTTACATTTTTGGATTTCTGATATTTTCTTCTCTTTGATCAGTGCTACATCACATATAACATAACTAAAAGATACTGTTGTAAGACACTTTAGAGGCAGATTTGTAGTAAGTGCCCTTTGAGATCAATGTAAATAATCAAGGGGAGTTAAAAAAAAAAAAAAAAAAGCAAAGTCAGCCACCCACAATGGTGTTCACCAAAAGGTTCAGGAAATAGTTTTTCAAATCATTCCAAAGACTGGAAAAATTTTTTTTTTTTATTTAGACATATGAAGTTTCTATTTCATTACTACATAAGATTTCACTTTATTTCATATTAAAATATTGGTGTTGTTTTACAGCATGCAAAACATTTCCACCTATGTAAGTCTCGCCTAATTTTCCTATGAGATTAACAAAAAAGTATGAGTATTAATTTAGAGATGAGGAGACTGAGATCACAAGGTTAGCAAGCAGCGGAATATAATACTCTCTGTCACCCACTCACTCATAAAGATGTATGTCCTTGTTTTTCAGGATCTCATAGTCTAGTTCTGGAGATAAGAGTATTCTGACACCTAATCCACTACTCTTTCTAGTATTATAAGTAGTACAGTTGGGATCTATTGTTCAGAGGCTCAAAGATGCAGATTATCTTCAGATAATCTCTATTAGAAAAATGTCTCAACAGTATCGCTCCCTCTTTAAAATACAATGTTAAAGGGTCCTTTGCTTTAATGTTTTAGATGGATATTCCATAGTCTAAAACAGCGGTTTTACAATTTTCTCTTACTCCACTTTCAAGATACTTGATTAGTAATCTCAAGATTAGAAGTGCAAATGTTTGCTTGCTGCCTGTATATCTATCTCTTTCCCACTTAAGGAAGTATCTGGATATGCAAAATATAGTTATGTGACATAGGAATAATGATAAACCTGCTCTTTTTTCCCCCTAAGTCAATCATTCAAAAACTTTGGTACAATATCAGGAGAAACAAATTACTTAGAACTCGTAACTAATCTTGCCACAGCTGAAACACAGAACTGCTGTAACAAACTATATGGTCTAATACATAAAAAATAACATGATTTTGTAATTTTCATAATAAATCAATAATCAGATAAATAGAATTCAATCTGAGTTGTGGTAGGAGAGACTTGTTTCCAGAAGACTAGAGGAAGAATATGATTGTAAAGAACTAATTAGATGTTAATATAGGTATTTCCTAAATGATAGCTCAGAAGCTCTATTAACTGAGAAGCCTTTTCTTTCTTCTTTTCAAATCTTCTTTTGATAATGTTATATTTATAAAGTCACTTTACTGTATTTTCCCCTCCAAAAGCCGCTGGTGGTGGTGGTGGGGGGACAAAATACTTCACAGTGTTCTACCTCCACATGTCCTTTGCACCAAGAGCATGACAAATGGGGGCAAGGCTCTTCACACTTTCATTGGTATTAATGAAGGAGGAGACCCACAGAATTCTAGATGTTCGTGACCCGGTATCTGACACCACCTTACCACCACAATCTGTTTTGGGGGAAAACCTAGATGAATGCCTGCTCATGTCAGTCACCCCAGGAAATACAAACTCCCAGATTATTCCTTATCACCTTGATTTGTATCTTCACACAATACGTATGAATGTGTGCAACTGCATAAATGAATACTTTATCTTAGACCTGGTGTGCAGATTAATTATAATCTTTTGTTTGTGACACTCAATTATCATTAGAGCCTGGTATGGTTTTGTTAAACAGATTTAAACTTTCTAACGAATACACATGACTCACCTTCCATCCAATTGCCTTGAATGCCTTTAAGAGGTAAACAGTAACCACTACTCTGAATGTTCTGTTTATCATTCCCCTCAAATTTTATTTCATTTTTGGCAAACTTTATTTCATTTTAACTTTTATTTCATTTTTAGTCCTTGGCAATTACTTTGTTCATATAACATTGTGATATTAAAGCTTCATCCATGAAACTGTGGGAAGCTATAGTTCATTCATTTTCACTGCTTCTATGTGTATCCTCTCCTCTACAAAATACCTTTATAATGTTAATTTTTCTATTTTTTTCTTTTTTCGTTGTTAAGAGTTCTGGATGCAAATTCTTGTGTTGGACACATTCTAGTTGGACAACTGTTGCACATATCTTCCCCCCACTGCATCCTCTTTTCCATTTTAAGGTATCTTTTGATGAAGAGAAATTCTTAACATGACAAAATTTATTATCTTTTTTTTCATTGTTGGAGCTTTCTGTATCTTATCTAAAAAATCCTTACTTATCCCAAGCCAGAAATCTATTCATGCCAAACCAGAGAGATATTCACATGTATTTTTCCTTCTAAAAAACTGAAGTTTTTCATTTCACATTTAAGCCCTTGAGTCATCTCACAAGGATTTTTGTAAATGGTGCAAGGGGCCTGATTTCAGTTTTTCCCCCAAACTGGTGACCTATTTTGCAGCTCCAATTAATAAACAGCCCCTCATTTCTTTACCAACTTACAATGCCATCTCTGTCATACACGTATCAGAATCCCGTAAAAACAAGGAGGTGTTTCTGGGTTCTTCATTCTGTTTCATTGGTAGATATGTCTAAAACTGCAGGAATCATACACTGTCCAAAGAATATAGTATATCCTGACATCTGTTAGGGCAAGTGCTTATGTCCCCAGTTCCCATTGTCTTCTTCAGCTATTCCTGAACCTTCAAATTTCCATATAAATTTTACAAACAATCTTCCACCAGCAGTACTGGGGTATAATTGACAAATTTAAATTGCATATACTTGAGGTATACATGTTTTAATACACATATATATATAAAATGAACTTATTATCAAGCTATCAAGCTAATTAACATATCCATCATCTCACAAAGTTAGTTGCTTCTTATGTATTTGTATGGTAAGAACATTTAAGATTCACTCTCTTAGGCTGGACACGGTGGCTCAAGCTTGTAATCCTAGCACTTTGGGAGGCCAAGGCAGGCAGATCACTTGAGGTCAGGAGTTCGAGACCAGCCTGGCCAACAAGGCAAAATGCCATCTCTACTAAAAATACAAAAATTAGCTGGGCAAGATGGTGGGCGCCTGTAATCCCAGCTACTCAGGAGGCTGAGGCAGGACAATCACTTGAGCCTGGGAAGTGGAGATCGCAGTGAGCCAAGATTGCGCCACTGCGCTACAGCCTGGGTGATAGAGCGAGACTCCATCTCAAAAAAAATAAATAAATAATAAATAAAATTAAAAAAAGATCCACTCTCTTAGAAAAGTTCAAGTATACAATATAGTCTTATTAACTATAGTCAACTATAGTCCTCATGCTGTATGTTAGATCTCTAGAACTTACTCTCTCTCCATTAGTGGTCCCTAACCTTTTTGGCACCAGTGACCAGTTTTGTGGAAGACAATTTTTCCATGAACATGAATGGGGAAAGGTTTTGGGATGAAACTGTTCCACCTCAGATCATCAGGCATTAGATTCTCATAAGAAGCACACAACCTAGATCCTTCACATGTGCAGTTCACAATAGGGTTCACGTACCTATGAGAATCTAATGCTGCCACTGATCTGACAGGAGATGGACCTCATGCAGTAATGCTCACTTGCCTGCTGCCCACCTCCTGCTGTGGCCTGGTTCCTAACAGGCCACGGACCAGTACTGGTCAGCAGCCTGGGGTTTGGGGGCCCCTGTTCTACATAACTGAAACTTTGTACCTACTGACCCAACATTTCCCCTGCCCCTCAGCAACCATCCTTCTACTTTTTGCTTCTATGAGTTCAGCCTGGTAAGATTTCACAGAGAAGTGAAATTGTGCAGTAGCATTTGTCTTTCTATATCTAGCTTATTTCACTGAGGATAATGATCTCTAAATTCATCCATGCTGTTGTAAATGTAAGGCTGAATAGTATTCCATTGTGTATATAAACCACATTTTCTTTATCCATTCATCTGCTGATGGACATTTAGATTGGTTCCATATCCTGGCTATTGTGAATAATGCTGCAATGAACATAGGAGTGCAGGTATCTCTTTGACATATCAATTTCAATTTCTCTGGACACATACTCAGAAATGGGACTGCTGGATCATATAATTGTTCTATTATTATTTTTGGGGGAGTCTCCATACTGTTTTCCATGACTGTACCAATTTACATTCCCACCAACACTGTACAACAGTTCCCTTTTCTCCACATCTTTACCAATGCTTGTTATCTTTTGACTTTTTGATAATAGCTATTCTAACAGGTGTGAGATGATATATTATGTGGTTTTGATTTGCATTGCCCTGATGATTAGCGATGTTGAGCACCTTTTGATATACCTGCGGGACATGTGTATGTTTTCTTTTGAGAGATGTCTGTTCAGATCCTTTGCCCATTTTTTAGTTGGGTTGTTTTCTTGTTATCACATTGTCTGAGTTCCTTATACAGTCATATGCTGCAAAATGACATGTCAGTCAAGAACAAACTGCATATACAACAGTGGTCCCATAAGATTATAATATCGTATTTTTTACTGTGCTATTTCCATGTTTAAATATACAAATACCACTGTGTTATAACTGCCTACTCAGTATAGTAACATGGTGTATGGGTTTGTAGTCTAGAAGCAATAGGCTGTACCATATAGTCTAGGTGTATTGTAGGCTATGCCATCTAGGTTTGTGTGATTACACTCTATGATGTCTGAACAACAAAATCACCGAACAACACATTTCTCAGAAGGTATCCTCATTGTTAAGCCATACATGACTGTATTTTGGATATTAACCCCTTATCAGATGTATTATTTGCAAATATCTTCTCCCATTCTATAGACTGTCCCCTTTGCTGTACAAAAGCTTTTTAGTTTGATGCAATCCCATTTTGTATATTTTTGCTTTCATTGCCTGTACTTTTGGGGTCATAGCCAAAAAACTATTGTCCAGATCCAATGTCAAGAAGCTTTCCCCCTGTGTTTTCTTCTAGTAGTTTTACAGTTTCAGGTCTCATGTTTAAGTACTAAGTATATTTTGAGTTCATTTTTGCAGATGGTATGAGATAAGGGTCCAGTTTCATTCTTTTGCATGCGGACATCCAGTTTTTCCAACACAATTTATTGAAGAAACTACCATCTCCCCATTGTGCGTTCTTGTTATCTTCGTTGAAGATCAATTGACTGTAAATGTGTGTATTTATTTCTGGGCTCTTTATTTTGCTCCATTGGTCTACATGTCCATTTTATGCTAACCATAATATTTTGATTACTATAGCTTCACAGTGTATTTTAAAATCAGAGAGTATGATGTCTCTAGCTTTGTTGTTGCTCAAGATTGCTTTGGCTGTTCTGAGATTTTTGTGATTCCATGTGAATTTTAGAATTTTTTTTCTATTTCTGTGATAAATGTCATTGAAATTTCGATAGTGACTGCACTGAATCTGTAGACTGCTTTGGGCTGTATGGACATTTTAACAATATGAATTCTTCCAATGTACAAACACAGGATATCCTTCCATTTATTTGTATCTTATTCAATTTCTTTCATTAATGTTTTACAGTTTTCTGTGTATAGATTTTTCACCTCCTTGGTTAAACTTAATTTTTCAGATAGTTCGTTATTAATGTATAGAAATGCAACTGATTTCTGTATGATGATTTTGTATCTTGGAATGTTACTAAATTCATTTATTTAGTAATATTCAGTTTATTTTACAGTTTCAGAAACCTGTTAGAACTCTAAATAGTTCTACTCATGAACATGGGCTATTGCTCCCTCTATTTAGTTCTTTTTTAATGACTTCCTGTAAAGTTTTATGACTTTCTGCATATAGGTCTTACACATTTTATTCCACTTATTGTTTGATATTTTGTTTCTTTTGTTGATATTGTAAATGATGTCCTTTTAAATAATACTTGTTGTTTCAAATATAGCCAATTTTGCATTGTTCATATATTCAACCACTTTAAGTAAACCTATTTTTTAAAAACTGTGGTAAAATATATATGTAACATACAATTAACCATTTTCAGGTGGACATTTCAAGGATATCACCAACATCCATATCCAAAACTTTTTCATCTTCTCAAAATGAAACTCCATATCCACTGAATAATAACTCCCAAATCCCATTTCTCCCCATCCCTGGCAACCATCAATCTAGATTCTGTTTGTATGAATTTGATTACTCTAGGTACCTCATATAAGTGGAATTATAGGAATTATACAGTATTTGTTCTTTTGTATCTGGCTTATTTCACTTAGCATAATGTCTGAAGGTTTATTCATGGTGCAGCATGTATCAGGATTTCATTGCTTTTAAAGGGAGATGAATATTCCATTGTATGTATATACTGCATTTTGTCCATTCATCCACTGTTAGATGTTTGGGTTGTTTCTACCTTTTGACTATGTGAATAATGCTGTTATGAACATTAAAACATAAACAATAGCAACTGTATGTTGAATACAACAGTGAAATTGTGCATCCTTTTCCTTGATGTTAAAGAAAATGCTCCTAATATTTTCCCTATATAGAATGTTGTTGTCTTTCTGGTAGATTCCCTTTATCGGTTAAAACAAAACAAAACAAAACCATCCTAAACCTTTCCAACTGTATCCTCTTGAATTCATGGTCCATCCTCTGCAAAATCCCTATCCTTAACATTTTCTCTAAGCCTTCCCCTTTTTTTCTTATAAACCTTGTAACATAGCCTGGAGGTAGGTTAGGTGTAATCTTTGCTCCTTACTCTTCACAATTTCTTCCAGCTCATTATCTCACCCTGCTCCCTAAAATCCTCCAGCTTCTATTAAGTTGAAGGCACTAGGATAAGTGCTGTCCAACAGAATTTTGTGTGATGGTGAAAATCTATGCCTGTGCTGTCTAATATGATAGCCACTAGCCACATGTGACTACTGAGCACTTGCAATGTGGCTAGTAGGATCAAGGAACTAAATATTTTATTTTATTTTAATGATTTAAATTTAATAGCCACATGTAGCTAATGGCTACCATATTAAACAAGAGAATCCTAGATTACAACACTTACGTTACTGTCATTTATAGATCTACAAGTCATTTTTCCCCTATATCTTGAAGATTTTGGTAGTTGGAGAAAAAAAATCCATGAACCAAAATTATTCTTACCATAAATCTTGGTGATTGCCATTTCATGGAAATAATACTCCCAGTACTCTGGTTTCTTAGTTTCTGGACTTCTGCTCCAATGATCTTATCTTCTACCACCCTCAGCCTGCACTTCCTTTCTCATCCTGAATCCAGTGATTATTTGACTCCACTGTGGCTTCCAAACCAGTGACCAGCCTACCTTTTCACTGTTCATTATCTCCCTCCTTTTACTTGGTTTAGTTTCCTCATCTGTCAATAAAACAACTCTCATATTTTCCGTCTTTCACCTCTTGTGCTACCCTTAACCCCTCTGGTACAAAAGCCTTGAAAAATCCCAGCTCTGGTTAAACACAACTCTTGGCACTATTGAAAGCTTATGCTGAATATCTGAACCTGGCTGGAGAATACATAACTCTGCTGACTGGTTTTACTTTAAATTCATGATAAAAAAAAGTCTTAAGCAGATGGATCCTACCTAAGGTCTATCAAACCTATTACGTTTTCTTAGTTAACGCACTCTCACACTCTCCAGATGACTTTTATATCCTCTCTTCTTTCTTCAAATCTCCAACACCTCTCCCATATCACCTTAACTAAAGACCTTGCTTTTTTATGTCTGAGGAAACAAAACAGTCAGAAGAACTAAGAATCCCACCATGAAATCTACCAACTTACCTGCATCTGTAACTAAATGTGTTCCCTTCCCTGCTGTTAAAATGGATAAACTATTTTTTTTTTTTTTTCGAGACAGAGTCTTGCTCTGTCGCACAGGCTGGAGTGCAGTGGTGCGATCTCGGCTCACTGCAAGCTCCGCCTCCTGGGTTCACGCCATTCTCCTGCCTCAGACTCCCGAGTACCTGGGACTACAGGCGCCCATCACCACGCCTGGCTAATTTTTTTGTATTTTTAGTAGAGACGGGGTTTCACCGTTTCAGCCAGGATGGTCTGGATCTCCTGACCTCATGATCCGCCCGACTTGGCCTCCCAAAGTGCTGGGATTACAGGCATGAGCCACCACCGCACCTGGCCTAAAATGGATAAACTCTTACTGATACACTAGAGTACTAGATCTAATTCTCTTTCATCTCATCAAGTATATCACTGGTGTAATCCCTCATTCTCTTGTCAGTTTTTTAGTTCTACTAGATTATTGCCACCAACATAAAACATATTGCCATTGATGCCATTTCCAAAAACAAAACAAAACACAATGAGTCTTTGGTCTCACATTCCCTTCCAGGTACCATATTTCTCTGCAAACCACACTGCAGTCCTTTACAGTAAAATTCCTAAAAGCATTCTCTATACTTGCTGTCCCACTTCTTCATCACCATTCTCTCAACTCCAGTCAGTTTTTCACCCCACTTCTCTACTGAAATCACTCTTCCTGAGGTCACCAATCCTTTCCAACTGTCAGGTCATCTCAAACTTTGCACCTTATTCAAATTATTAGTAGCATTTGACAAAGGTGATCAATTTTTATTGAAACATTTTCTTTGCCTGACTGTGAAAAATGTGTCCTACCCCCAATTTCCTTTGTTGATTTCTCCTCATTTTTCCGATCTCTACTTGGGAATCCCAGAGGTTCCCAGGGCTTTTCATCTATGCTCCCTCCTTAGGTAATCCCATCTAGCTTCAAATAGTTTACATTGATGATTATAACAATCTCTCTCTAGCCCCAACCACTCCCTTAAACTTGTACATCTAAGTCTGACCTTACATTTCACATGGATGTTTACTACCCAACTCAAACACAGTATGTGTAAAATAGAACCCCAGCCCACAATGGTCCTTCTCTATACCTCTCTGAATATGAGTAAACAGCACCTCCATTATCTGATTCGTGCCACCTCTTTGAAATCATCTCCTACAACCGGGTACCTTCCTAGCTTATTCTACTGTCAACACTGACCACTCTGCCATTTGAATGTATCTGAGCCTTTTTACTTGTTATTACCTCTACTTGGAATGCTCTTCTCCCAGATATCCAAATAAATGGTTCCCTCAATTCCTCCAGATCTCTACTGAACTGTCATTTATCAACGGTTCTCTTACCATGTTACATAACACAGTACTGTCCTGCCTTCCTACTTTTCTTCAGAGCATTTATTGTTGTCATTTACTTATTTGTAATTTATTTTTCCCCAGCAGAATGTTAGCTGTATGAAAATGGAACTTTGTCTAGATCATTCACTATTATATGTCAAGCAATTACAGAGTTCATAGCGCAGTATGAAATATTTTAAAATACAAACCATCAAAAGTTTTATTCAGATAAATAATGAAGCTGTTACCAAATAAAAATTATTATTTTCCACGCAAATACATAAGGGAGGCAATGAAAATAAAAATTAATTTCAGCAAAATCTACCTCATTACTAAAGCAAATCATAAATAAAAGTATAGGACTGGGCGTAATGGCTCATGCCTATAATCCCAGCACTTTGAGGGCTAAGGCGGGAGGATCACTTGAGGTCAGGCGTTCAAAAACAGCCTGGACAACACAGTGAGACCCCATCATTATAAAAACTTTTTAAAAAATTAGTTGGGCATGGTGGCATGTGCCTGTAGTCCAGTTACTTGGGAGGCTGAGGCTGGAGGATCCTCTGAGCCCAGGAGTTGGGGGCTGCAGTAAGCTATGATCATGCTACACTCCAGCCTGGGTGCAAAAAATAAAAATAGAATTTTTTTTTCACAGAATATAATTCTTTTCCCTAAAACTTTAAAGATATAATTCATAACTGTATATTTATAATCATTTCCATTCCTCCATGAAATTCAAATTTTAAGAAAAGACAATAAGGCCATAATTATTAAAAAGAACTTTTAAAGAAAACCCTTCATATCCAGGTGTTTCTATAAAAAAGAAAAAAGAAACATAAAAAGGATCATAAGCTTTTCCATACTAATGTTTTTCCAATATAGAAATCTACACTGGTTTTCATGGGAAACATCTGTCTCTTCGGATACTATAAAAAGCAAAATCAGCACTTTGTTAATTAAAAACAGTAATATTTTAGTAATAAAAAAAGTTTTAAAAAGTCAGTCATGATTTTAGCACAGAACCTTAAAAACACATTGATCCTTTGTACAAAATGTAATAGACTCTAAACAAAATCATTGCTCTTTAACATTAAATAATAGTATTGAATATAAATTTAATTGAATATAAAATTTTACTTATATAAAATATAAATGAAAAATAACTGAAAAGATTGAATATTATGTTACTCAAATATGAAAATACACAAATTTGCAGAGGTCAAAATTCATACTCTGATCTTGTATAAGTAATAGAACCAAATATGATTAACATAATATCAGCATGTGCAGCAACAGCAAATAATTCCATGTTAATCATCAAGTTTTCCATTATTCCTAAGAAAAAAAGATTTACTCACTAAAAAATAACGGAAATTGAAATCAGTAAAATTTTTTTTTGAAACCTATGATTTAGATACGCCTCAAACTTTCCAAAAGCATAATCTTTACGATTAAATGCAATTTTTTTGTATTCATACCTTCCCATCAGTTGAATATTAAACACTATGTTGTCAAAGACACTGAAAGTGTTTAACAAAAATGATTCTCTAAGGAGCAAAAACTAAGCACCAAGCTTTATCCAAAAATTACCTTATACCCAGTGCACTGCTTAAGGAGAAAAAATGTAGGAATCAAAGAATAGAGTACAAAGCAATTTAAAAATCCTTATTATCATTATATTAACTTTAATAAGAATTACAAAGGAAATGAATATATCTTTCCTTTCCACGGGAAGTCTAACCTTTCATTAACTGAAGAATATTACTCACCGCCCATGTTTTAGTCAACCTGAAAATTGGGGCACTCTGTAGGCCAGAAACCACTGCCATAAGTGCATGAAGGTTATTCAGCTCATACAGTTTCTGAAGATTTAAAAAAAAATGGGGGAGAGGGATGAAAAAGAAACAACATGAATACAAGAAAATTTAGATTAACAAGTACAATCTTGGCAACTGGTAGTGTTCCAGCATATATTACCTTCATTGCTGAGAACTGTCTTTAGAGTACCCACTGTGTTTACACTAAGTTGTTTTGGTGCACAACAGAACTTACATGTTCTACCCTGGCATCGTCCCCAAACTCTGGGAATAAATCTACCTCTAGCGGAGTAATATATTAAGAAAACCAAGGTTATGTCTGATTATCAAGTTCACATGGTATGATCATGAAAGCTGGTTTCTAGTAAACAGTCTCCCTTATACTGAACTATTACTAAGCCTCTGCTTTATGTTTCAGTTTCAATAAAGGGTCAACATCCAGGATTCTGACTTGGTTTCCCATCCAGTACTCCCATTATTCCAGGGCAAGGGTGAAACCTGCCTTTCACAGTATATAGTCCTCCTCAATTTTCTGCTTCCTCCTACCCAAATCCCCAGATTCTTTTTCCCTCATTCGTGCTGAGACATTGATTTTACAGTCTGCATGCATAAAACTCCTACCTAACACTAGTTTCCAGCACTTTCCCATGAGATCTGCATAACATTTATTGCTAATTTCCCAGATTTTTAAATACTACCTGATGCTTACATCCTGCAAGTCCTGTCTAAAAACCAGTCATTTTATAACTGTCCTAATCCTACAACCAGGTAAGCCCCAGGTCTAGAAAATGGTGTGGATAGAGCATTTAATTGAAAGCCCGAAGAAAACAAATAAAAACAAAATAAATTAATAACACAAAACATAATATAAACCTTCATACAAGATTATATAATCTAACTGGGAAACCATTCAATGAATGTATTTTAAGCATTTATTATACTAGGCACCATATTAGACTGCATACACAAAAATGAAAAAGACCTATCAAGAAGCTTCAGTCTAGTGAGGCAGACATGAAAACAAATACAAATCCAATTTGCATATTTCTAGAATAAAAGTATATATAGGGTTATATAAATAAAAGTATATATAGCGTTCTACAGAATAATCAGCCCCTAACTTTGTCTGAGAGATTCAGACTTCCAGAAATGACACTTGAGAGTGAGGGGCTATGAGAAAGAGGGAATACAATTTACAAAAAGCATAAAGGCGGTCGGGCGCGGTGGCTCACGCCTGTAATCCCAGCACTTTGGGAGGCCAAGGCGGGAGGATCACGAGGTCAGGTGATCGAGACCATCCTGGTTAAGATGGTGAAACCCCGTCTCTACTAAAAAAAAAAAATACAAAAAATTAGCCGGGCGCAGTGGCGGGCGCCTGTAGTCCCAGCTACTCGGAGGGGGGCTGAGGCAGAAGAATGGCGTGAACCCGGGAGGCGGAGCTTGCAGTGAGCCGAGATTGTGCCACTGCACTCCAGGCTGGGCGAAAGAGCGAGACCCCGTCTCAAAAAAAAAAAGCACAACGGCATGAAGGTGTCTGGAAGCTGAATATCAGAAGTATCAGAGTACCAGAAGATGAAAACAGAAAGGGCCATTTTTACATGTGAAGCCTCTTTAGAGGCTAGATTTGCTCTCATAAGCAGTAAGAACTCCAGTGGAGGATTTGGAGAATTTTTAAATTTGAGAATGATATAACTGAATGCCAGGCATCAGTTCACAACCCTTTATCTGCAATTCTGAGATCTCAAACCTGAAAAGTCAAAGTTTTGTTTATTTGGTAGTGTGGTCTCAGGTTCACCATGTGGGAAAATCTAACCTGATGTGAGGCTAATGACAGACTTCACTGATCTCACTTAAGGTGAATAATTACATGTTTTCCTCCAAAAATATTAAGTGTGTTTGATTTCAAGGTATTACATAAGCAGGAGGTGGAGATGATTGTGATGAGTATGCCACAGATGGTATATGAACTATACCACCTTTCTAAAATCTGGGGAAAAAAAGTGTATTCCTAAATATATCTGGCCCCAAATGCTTTGGGTAAGATATTATGGATGTATACTACATTTTGGAAAGATCAGGGAACAGAAGGTGGCATACAGGAAGGGAATCAGTTCAGAGACTACAGTGAGAGATGATGAGAAGGATCTGATACATTAGTGTCAGTGGAGTTGAAGAGGGGGAATGGATTCAAAATTTAGTAAGGACTACATACCAGAAGTCTGGTAAATTAGACACCTTGACCTACTCTTCCAGTGAAAATAATTAAAAATATTGGGTAAGATACAAAACACATCTTATGAAAATTCACTGTAAAGCTAGCAACAAAGTAAGGAATACTTAACGGCCCTAAAACTAAGGAGAATCCAGAGATGTAAGCTGAACACCAAAGCTGGCAATCCCTTGGAGGACATTTGAAAATCTGGTTAGCTTTCCAAGCTTCGTGGGACACACTGCCCAGGGCCTAATCTATGGTGGGAGTTCCAATAAGAGACTCTCATTGCATAAAGCAGAGACACTGAAGGACTCATTGCCTGAGCGTAAGGGCAGGATAGAAGTAATCCTCACCCACCATCAAGAGACTGCCAGACAACAACGCCTGCTGTGAACCTTAGTGCTAAGGGAAGAGGGGAGGGGTCTCATGGAGGTTTGCAGCCCAAATAACTACTTCATAGTAAGAATAAACAGAGGCTGGGCATGGTGACTCACACTTGTAATCCCAGCACTTCCGGAGGCTGAGGCAGGTGGACTGCTTGAGCCCAGGAGTTCAAGACCAGCCTGGGCAACATGGCAAAACCTTGTCTCTATAAAAAAAAACAACACAGAAATTAACCAGGCACGTGGTGGCATGTGCCTGTAGTCCCAGCTACTGGGGAGGCTGAGATGGGAGGACTGCTTGAGCCCAGGAGGCACAGGTTGTGATGAGCCGTGATTGCGCCACTGCACTCTAGCCTGGGCAACCCAGCAAGACCCTGTCTCAAAAAAAAAAAAAGAAAAAGAAAAACGAAAAAAACCTCATGCTGAACTAGTAGCTTCTGCCTAAGATGTAGAACAACATGAGAAACCATTGTTAAAGCCATAACGGCAAGAAAACAAAATAGATAAACTTAGAAAACCATTTTATTAAAGACACTGGAGAGTTGTGGACACAAAGAACACAAATAACTAAATTCCAAAGTAAAAAAAAAAAAAAACCAACAGCCTTTAAACAGTTTTTTTCCCCCTGAGGGCATATGCTGAATCTCTACAAGGCTAGGCAAAGATGAAGCCTCTGATGCAGATTTTGCTAAAGTAAAATCTGTGGGCTGGTATAATAGACTAGAATCTGTAGGAGTCTCAAACCTAGAGTTGGCTCTGTGTCCACTGATTCACTCCTAATGGAACTTTCTTTACTTTGTGTCAGTGCTGGAGGCTGACAGCTGGGTTAGAAAGCAGAGAGAGATCTCTGGGACTTAGATCCCAGGGTCCTACTACAGCAAGGGGCCTGTACCATACAAAGTACAAATTTTGCCCTGAGTCATTTGTGACCAGAGGTGATTTGAAACTAATTAAAGCTAAAATTCAACCCTATCCACCTCAATTCCTAATTGGATCACAAAAATCAGCTTCTCTCTCTTTTTTCTTTTTTGAGACGTGGTCTCGCTCTGTTGCCCAGGCTGGAGTGCAGTGGCATGATCTCGGCTCACTGCAACCTCTGCCTCCCAGGTTCAAGTGATTTTCCTGCTTCAGCCTCCCGACTAGCTGGGACTACAGGGGAGCCCCACCACACATGGCTAATTTTTGTATTTTTAGTAGAGACAGGGTTTCACTATGTTGACCAGATGGTCTCAAACTCCTGACCTCCGGTGATCTGCCCGCCTTGGCCTTCCAGAGTGCTAGGATTACAGGCGTGAGCCATCAGCCAGAAAAATCAGCTTCTCATTCTCGTTCCCTCACAGAGGATTGGGCTTAACCACTCTGGGAGAAGAGAGAGTATTTACTCCAGTCTCTACCATTCTTTTAAATATAATGTTTAAAGGTAGAAAAGTCAGAAAGGAAGAAGTCAAATCTGCCTTTATTTTCAGGTAACACGATTGCATATGTAGCACCAAACAATTAGAAAATGAGACGGAAAAACATTTACAATAATATCAGAACATTGGCTGTCTACTAGAAATAATGATATGCAAGAGTGCTTCACTGAAAATAACGAACTGCTGAGAGAAATTAAAGAAAACTTAAACAGAGATAAACCATGTTTGTGGATTGAAAGTCTTAATGTTGTTATCAATTCTTCCCAAAGTGATCTACAAATTCAATAAAACCTCAATCAAAAATGCAAGCAGGCAATGTTGTAGAAATTGACAAGCTACTTCTAAAATTTCTACAGACATAAAATAGAGATAGCATAGCCAAGACAATCTTGAAGAAGAAAAAAACATTAGAACACTATCAGATTTCAAAGCGTACTACAAAGCTACAGTAAGACGAAGAGATATTGGAATAAGAATAGACAAATAAATCAAAGGAACAGAAATATACCTACACATATTTGATCAAGTAATTTTCAACCAAAATGTCAAAGCAGTTAAACAGAGAAAAGAATGGAGTTAGCACAATTAGATTTTTTTTTTTTTTTTAATTGAGACAGAGTCTCCGTCACCCAGGCTGGAGTGCAGTGGCGCGATCTTAGCTCACCACAACCTCTGCCTCCCAGGTTCAAGTGATTCTCCTGCCTCAGCCTTCTAAGTAGCTGGGATTACAGGAGTGCGCCAACACACCCAGCTAATTTTTGTATTTTTTAGTAGAGTTTGGCCAGGCTGGTCTCAAACTCCTGACCTCAAGTGATCTGCCCACCTCAGCCTCCCAAAGTGCTAGGATTATAGGTGTGAGCCACTGTGCCTGGCCTAGATATTCTTATGAGGAAAAAAAATGAACCTTAACTCCTACACCTTCCACCATACACAAAAATTAATTTGGCTGGGTGCCGTGGCTCACGCCTGTAATCCCAGCACTTTGGGATGCTGAGGCAGGGGGATTACCTGAGGTCAGGAGTTCGAGACCAGCCTGGCCAACATGGTGAAACCCCACCTCTACTAAAAATACAAAAATTAGCCGGGCGTGGTGGTGCGTGCCTGTACTCTCAGCTACTTGGGAGGCTGAGGCAGAAGAATCGCTTGAACCTAGGAGGCGGAGGTTGCAATGAGCTGAGATTGCATCATTGTGCACCAGCCTGGGTGACAGGGGCAAAACTCCATCTCCAAAAAAAAAAAAATCGCTTCAAACTATAATACTTCTAGGAGTGATCAAAGGAAAATGTCTTTATGACTCTGGATTAGGAAAAGGTTTATTAAACAAGACACAAAACACACTAACCACAAAGATAAAAATAACAAATGGGACTTCATCAAAATTGAACAGTTCTGCTCACTAACCAAAAGACAGCATTAAAATAAAAACACAAGGCATAGACTGGGAAAAAATACTTATTTCTGAAAAGGGTTTGTATTCAGAATACATTAAAAAAATCTCTACAACTTGATAAGACAAACAATCCTATTAAAAATATGGGCAAAAGATTTGAAAGGATAGTATCACAAAAGAAAATATCCAAATGGTCCACATACATATGAAAAGATACTCAACCATCACTATCATCAGAAAAATATAAATTAAAACTACAATAAGATACTATTACATACCCAAAAGAAAGGCCAAATTAAAAAAAAAATTAAACACCAAGTACTGGCAAGATGTGTGGAGTAACTGGAAGACTCTTATTGCTGACTGCAATTTAAAATGGTAAAACCAACCGGGTTATGTTGGAAAATAACAATATTTGGCAGTTTCTAATAAAGTTAAAACATATTCCTAATCTATAACCCAGCAAGTCCACCATTCCTAGGTATAATCCAAGAAAACTCAATGCATACTCCACAAAAATGTTCATAACAGCTTTATTCATAAAAGCCAAAGTAAAAACAAATGTGCATTAATAAGGAAATGATAAAGAAATTGTAGAATATCCATACACTGGAAATCTACTCAGCAATAAAAGAATTATCAATAACATGCAACGTGGATGAATCTCAACAACATGGTGAGCAAGAGTAGTCAACCACAAGCAACAGCTTTCTGTAGGATCCCACTTATATAAATTCCCAGAACAGACTTCATCTATATTGTAGCAGTGGGGTGTGTTGGCAGGGCAGTATGGAGGAAATGTTGTTTGGGAAAATGCTTGAAGGAACTTTGTTGCAACATGAAGGGCCTTATGAGAAATGGGCCCTTACCAGACACTGAATCTGCTGACACCTTGATATTGGACTTAATCCTCACAGTTCTCTAGAATGTTCATTGTTTATAAATGTTTGTTTTTACAAGCCACCTAGTTTATGGTATTTTTGTTATAGCAGCCAGAATAGACCAAGACAGAAATTAAGGATCAGTAAATCTGACTACTAAAATTAAGAACACGTAAATCGGAAAATATGAAAAAAGTGGTAAGACAAGCTACAAATAGGAAGATACATGCAAAGCTTATAAGAACTAGCATCTAGAGTTATATAAAGAACTCCTACAAAAATCAATAGAAGACTGCCAGGCGCGGTGGCTCACACCTGTAATCCCAGCACTTTGGGAGGCCGAGATAGGTGGATCACCTGAGGTCAGGAGTTCAAGACCAGCCTGGCCAACATGGCAAAACCCTGTCTTACTAAAAAAAATACAAAAATTAACTGGGCATGGTGGTGTGAGCCTGTAATCCCATCTACTTGGGAGGCTGAGGCAGGAGAATCACATGAACCCAGGAGGTGGAGGGTGCAGTGAACCAAGATTGCACCACTGCACTACAGCCTGGGTGACAGAGTGAGAATCCATCGAAAAAAGTAAATAAAAACAAACAAACAAAAAAAACCAAAACACACACAATAAAAGACCAATACCAACACAGAAAACTGCTGAAAGATCTTAAACAGACCTTTCAAGAGAGAAGACCTAAATGGCCAACATAGAAAAGATGTTCACTCCTATCAGATTCAATGAAAGGCAATTAAAACTAAAATGAGATACATTTCACATCCACCAGAATTGGCAACAATGAAAAATTCTGACAGTATCAGATGGTGACATGGATGTGGAGCAACCGGCATCTTCATACATTGCTAGTGAGCATATATAAATATAACCAGTTTGGAGGTTATCTATAACAAAGCTAAAGAGATGAGGGGCCAGGTACAGTAGCTCGCACTTGTAATCTCAGCACTTTGGGAGGCCAACATGGGAGGATCACTTGAGCACAGGAGTTCAAGACCAGCCTGGGCAACATAATGAGACCTTGTCTCTACAAAACAAAACAAAACAAAACAAAAAAAACAGAAATTAGCCACGGGTGGTGGCATATGCCTGTAATCCCAACTACTCGGGAGGCTGAGGTAGGAAGATTGCCTGGGCCCAGAAGGTCAAGGATGCAGTGAGTTGGGATCACATCACTGGCCTTCAGCCTGGGTGACAGAACAACAAGATCCTGTCTAAAAAAAAGAGAGAGAGAGAGACTCAGTAATTTCATTGCTAGTACGAACTCTATTTCTAGGGCTTCAACCGTCACATAAGCACCAAGAGACTCATACAAGAATGCTTATGGCAGCAGGGCTCATAATAGCCAAGAATCTGGAAATAATCTAAAGTACATTGAATAATTTGTGATATATACAAATAGGATATTCTACAACAGAGCTACTCCCAAAACCATTAAGTAACACTGCTGAGTTATGAAAGTACAAAAGTAAATATGGAATAATTCAATTTAAACAAAATCCTAAAGCATATATTTGCAACAATATATTATTCAGAAACATATACACTGTAAAAGAAAAACAAAATTCAAGGCAGTAGTTCCCATTGCAGTAGAAGGGAAGGAGCTGGCATATGAAGAGGCATATGAAAATTCCCAGTGGTCAGTGGGTGCATGGGTATCCACATTATCATTCTTTTGATACTTTAAATATTCTTATATTCTTTTGTATCTATGTGATGGTAAGTTTGATGTGTCAACTTGGCTAGACTATTAGTATCGGTTATTTAATCGAACTCTAATCTAGGTGGTGTCATGAAGATATTTTGTAGATGCGGTTAACATCTACAATCAGTGGACTTTAAGAGATTCCACTTGATAATGTGTGTGGGCCTCATCTGATCAGTTGAAAGGCTTTAACATTGAAAACTGGAGTTTCCTGGAAAAGAAATTCTGCTTCAAGACTAGTGCCTAAACTCCTGAGTTTCCAGCCTGTTGGCCTACCCTACAGATTTTATACTTGCCAGCCCCTTCAATTGTATAAGTCAATCCCTAAAATCTATTTATACATTTTATATTTAGATCTCTTTATATATGTTTATACAGAATGCTACGGTTCTCTCTCTCTGGAGAATGCCAACTGATACAATACTCAAGTAGGAGACCTGCCAGTTTTATAACAAACAATATAGAAGGCAGAGAGTCAGAATAGAAGGGTTTAAGGGACAACGAGAAAAAAACAATTATGAGTTTAGAGCTTGGGATGAAGGCAAGTGCTGTCAAAAATAATTCAAAGTCTGAACTGAAGTTAAATGATTGTTTGATGAAGACAGTGGTAGGTTTGAACAAAATTTGGTGGTTTTGAGTGGAACATACAAGTAAATTTAAAAACTAACAAAAATATCAGAAAATGATAATGCAGAATCCATGAAGAATCATTAATTTTTTTTAGTTAAAAACCAGTATTGGCCAGGTGCAGTGGCTCACGTCTATAATCCCAGCACTTTGGGAGGCCAAGGTGGGAGGATCACTTGAGGTCAGGTGTTCAAGACCAGCCTGGCCCAACATGGTGAAACCCCATCTCCACTAAAAATACAAAAATTAGCAGGGTGTGGTGGCATGCACCTGTAGTCCCAGCTACTTGGGAAGCTGAGATGTGAGAATCACTTGAACTCGGGAGGCAGAGTTTGCAGTGAGCCGAGAGCGCACCACTGCACTCCAGCCTGGGCCACAGAGCGCAACACCATCTCCAAAAAAAAAAAAAAAAAATTTACCTAACATATCACAAAGAATTTCTAAAAATATTTTGACACTTTTGCAAAATATCAAATTTGTAGAAGGCTAGCTCTGCCACCTAGTGCTATAGAATGTTAGAATACAATTGCTCCCACGTTCTTAAGGAACATAGGAAAGAGTTATGACTTTTAATAACTGTAAACATGGTACCCTCATTTTATTCTGCCTTCTTTCATTCACATGTGAGGAAAGTTATGTATTTATTACAAGAGTAATGAATGAATGTGGCTACAATTACCATACTTCTTAGTGAACTTAACATTAAAGGAAACCAAAAATATATTACCCTAAAATACACTTCTTTGACATATTTTGATTATGGCTATTCAGAGGGCCTACAGACAGAAATAGCCCTGAAAAGCTGCCTTTTGTGGAGGAGATTCTCATCTGTAGAGAACATCTACAATGGTGAAATGAACAGCTAGGCTTTCTCTGAGCATCCTCTCCCTTGTCCAGATCTAGGAAAGATTAACTCAACCATAGGCTACCCCAACTATTCTTTCTGAGGGTAGCTCTGAGATTATCTGAGATATTTCCTTGAGGTATCTGTCTTTGCTTAATATGTTTTTCTTCCTTTGCTCTCCCATAACCTGTAATGCCACCTCCCCTAGAGCTCAGAGAAACTTGGTCTCAGGACTTTGTTCTCTGGGCTCATTATCTGAAAATCACTTACTCTTATGCACCCCCTTCCCCCAAAACTCCCCTCTCCCCAGTGAGGAAGATATTTAAGCTACAACCATTCGGCCCTGCTTTGAGTTTATACTTTGTATTACTCCTATGCACATGTAATAAATCTGCTATGCTTTTCTCTCATTAACCTGTCTTTTGTTATATGGCTGCCAGCCTTGACCCTTCATGATGGAGAGGGAAGGGCTCATTCCCCCTTTCTGCCCCTCCAACTAAATTCAGAGTTGTTACAAGTTTTAATAAAATCTTGGTATCCTTTGTAGAATATCCTGTCTCACCCTTCTAATTTCCAACTACCTTTGAAATCCATGCTCCATTTCTCTTGCTGTATTTATTATCTATGTCACACAATAACTGTTCAGTTAACAATGTGGTAACATAACATATACCATTCTCTTAAAAATAAAGTCTTATTCTTCACATGGTTCACTTCAGAAGTGAAGTAGTATTCTCCTACTTAATTCTTTATGGCTTTCTTCATCACCTGCAGAATAGTCCAATATTTTATAAATATCATACTTTACCATAATGCAACCTTTGTCTACTTATTCAGTGAAACAGATCACATAATTCAGCTACTCAGAGAGTGGGAGGAAGAATATAAAAGAAAAGGTAGGAAAACAGGAAGAATAAAGGAAAAGGCAGAGAAAGCAGGCATCCAATTTTAAAAATTGACTTATATCAATGAGCCTTATTTTTCCAGTATCAATAAACAGTGAATAAAGCATCACGAATATTTATTCACTTACAAACATTTATGAATGGTTGAACTCAAAAATAAAAACACAAGTTTTTCTTACCTTAGCAGTTTTAATATAGTGGCTCAAAACTTCTGCTCTAATTTTTAATGTTTGAGCATGAAGAATCTCTCTAACAACCCAAAAGCTTACCTGTAAATAAAAATTTTAAATAAATATCACTATGATTTTTAATTTGCTTTTTTTTTGCTGTATTTTAAAAAATTTTGGCAGAATTAGGTAAGCTCAAAAATTAAACATTGTAAAAGATGCTACTTATAGTAGGTTTTTCTGTGGCTGTGTAATTCTACATGACTGTTTATTTAGATTGAGTAGAATCATAAGTGAAGATTCCCAAGTAGGGTTTTCTTGGTGTAAATAAAACAAAATATCAAAAGAAAAAAATATATATCTAAGTTAACATTCTAAGATTAAAACTGCATTTCAAAAATTTTGTAATGCTTTCAAATAAAACCATCTTGACTTAAAAAATAATTAAAACTAACTTATTAGAAGGCAGATTAGATATATAATATGAAAATGCTCTACTCTGAATAGTTTGCTTATTATATGATACAATATGTCCATGTAATACACTTTAATTCATGTACTATGAAAACAAAGTCAAAGCACTGTAAGTTGGTTCACTTATACAAATCTAAATACAGAATATAGTTCGAAATTATTGTGCAAAAAATAATGCCACTGCTTCATATTTCTTCACATTTTTAATGAGAAATATTTCAGATTTTACTTGCAATTTTCATCTGTAAAGAAATGTCATTATGTATGTATTTTACATATATTTTACAAATATATATGTAAATATAAAGTATACATATTTTACAAAGTCACCTTAATATTTGTCACTATACTTGGGCTACTAATAGTAATAATCCTCCCCAGTTCTAACAAGGTTTACTTCTAAAAAAAAAAAAAAAAAAATCAAGTTATGCTACGGAAATCTTAACAATAACCTTAGCAAATATCAACTACGAATTCGAATCTAAAGTGCATGTTCACCAACTTAATTAAATTTAACTTCAGGCAAATTTTAAGACAAATATTATGGTGATTTGTTTTGTTTCGGAGACAGAGTCTTGTTCTGTTGCCCAGGCTGGAGTGTAGTGGGGTGATCTCGGCTAACTGCAACCTCTGCCTCCCAGGCTCAAGTGATTCTCCTGCCTCAGCTTCCTAAGTAGCTGAGACCACAGGTGTAAGCTGCCATGCCCAGCTAATTTTTGTAGTTTTTTTTTTTAGTTGAGACAGGGTTTCACCCTGTTGCCCAATCTGGTCTCAAACTCCTGAGCTCAGGTGATCCACCACCTCTGCCTCCCAAAGTGCTGGGATTACAGGCATGAGCCACTACACCTGGCCAACATGACTTTTTTTTTTTTTTTTTTTTTTTTTAAGACAAGGTCTTAGTATGTTGCCCAAGTTGGTCTTGAACTCTTGGGCCCAAGTGATCCTCCTGTCTCAGCCGCCCAGCAGCTGGAACTATAGGCACTCGCCACTGCACCTGGCTTAGACAAATGCTATGGTGATTTTAAGCATACATTCTTTGTCACTCTCTACCAAAAGTTAGGACGTGTATCACTTCTTACTGAATCTGGGCAGGCTTGTGACTGCTTTGATGAAGAAAGTGTTAGTGAAGGTGACACTGACTTCCAGGACGAGGTCATAAAAGACCATGCAGTCCCTGCCTCGATTGCTGGAACATTCTCTCGGAGAGCCCTAAGCTACTATGTAATAAATCCAGCCACCCCGAGACCCCCATATTGGAAGGCTAAGTGTATGTGCTCCCCAAATGAGAGTCCGTTAAAGCCAACTACATTTAAGAACGCTGACCCAGAATAACCAACACCGAGACATGGTTTCATAAAATTACTGGACTCACAAGAAAAAATATTTTTGCTATCAACCCCTAGAATTGCTGGGTTACATATAACAAACTTTTTTTTAAATGTATTTCTGAATTGGAAGAAAAATAAAGGATTTCCTCTACAGATCAAAAACAAATAAGGAAATAAAAGCAAAGCAGTGGTTACAAGAGTGGGTACAGTAGCTGCCCTTGGAGGATTTCCTATCTCAGTGACAGAGGGGCTTGGGACTTAATGCTCCTTCAAAGACATAATACAACGCCTCACACCTCTCCACTCCTCCATTTCTATCTAATGCTACTCAAAGGTCTACAATCTCAGTGAAAAGGTAGACTAAAACAATTCACTTATTTTTCAACTCCCTTGAAAAAGGGAGACAACAAACAAGTGCATCTATAATAACGTAGGCTCTGGGTGGTCAAGGAGAAGAAAGAAAAACTCTTCCATAAGAATTTGTAGACTGAGAAGAGTGGCTCATGCTTACAATCACAGTGCCTTGGGAGGCTGAGGCAGGAGGATCACTTGAAGCCAGGAGTTCGAGACCAGCTTGGGCAACATAATGAGACCTCATTTCCACAAAATATTCTTTTTAAATTAGTCTGGCATGGTGGTGCATGCCTGTAGTCCTAGCTACCTGAGAGGCTGAGTCAGGAGGACTGGTTGCAGTGAGCTATGACTGCACCACTGTACTCCAGCTTGGGTGACAGAGACCCTGTCTCTAAAAAAAGAAAAAATTAATTTAATTTTAGAAGAATTTGTTAACTACAGGCTGCCTTTAACTGGATTTGGTATTTAAATTTTTACTACAGATAAGTACAAAGATGCCCCAAGCAAAACAATAAACATAAAAAATAGTCCCAGGTCTGCGACAACCCTACGTATGAGCAAAAGCAAACAAGAAGCCTCTTAGAATAATGTATTCCCTCAATTGAGGCAGCAGCAAATTTCTCATGAATAAAGCTTAAACAGACACGAGCTTTCAAGCCAAAGATACAAAATTCATTATATATCTTTGAAAAAACCACTTTAAGAACGAGCAGAAATAGAGTAGTAGTACCCCAAGAAGTTCCAATAATAACACAGAAACTATGTTGAAAATTAATAAATTTGAAAAATAAAATAAAAATAAGAAAAGAGCATGACTGGTGTAAAAGTATACAGATTTGAAACAGATAAAACACATCTGAAGAGAATCAGTGAACTGAAATGTAGATCTGAGGAAATCACTCAGAATGGAGGACAAAAACAAAGATAGAAAATATGTAAGGTTAAGAGACAAGCAGGAAAGAATGTCAAGTTCCAATAAATTTTCAATAGGAACTACAGAGAAAAAAAAACAGAGATCAAGCACAGAGACAATACTTGAGAGATACTGGCTGAAAATATTCCAGAACTGATATAAAAAGTTAAATTATTTCTTAAGGAAAAAGTATATATTGAGAAACTGAATTTCAGACACAGTATCAAAATTTATAAACTCACATGATTGAATCTTCTTGTGAAGGCAACTGCATTTGGTGCAGAACTATATTTTTCTTTTTTATTCCATCCACAACTTGAAAGCTCCTGGAAAATTAAGGTGAAAATTAAATATAAGTAATAGCCTAGTTTTTTTTGCCAGATTAAGGCTTTCAAGAAAACATTAAAGACAGTTTGTGTTCTTTTCTAGAATCACTTTATTTAATGGGAACATACATAATATTATATCCATTCAGTTGAATCACAAAAGCAAATTTGATTGGCAGGACATAAGACAGCACAATGACTGTGAAAACATAGGCAAATTTACATTCCACAGGCAGAATATTGGTGGATTCTTTTCTGAAAGATTTGAATCCCAAGAGGAAAAGATCCACAGATAAAGATGTGCATCCCACAACATACAGTGAAGACTATTCAGTCACCCAGAGCTCCCAATCAGCTTTCTAGTATCTCACTCTTTGAGCTAACAGTCAATTACCCCAAACATCTGAAGAAACCTTTAATAAAAGGGATCATGATTCCCTTAAAGTACCTGTCGACAGAATACAAAATGCCCACAAACTTGTATATTAAAAAATCAATTTTCATTTTACACTAACCTCTAACTGAAATAAGACAGTCCTTTTAGTTATAAATGTAGGCTACAGATTACAGTGGCATTGGCAACACATGTGATGTACTTACCAATCAAAATCACTGAGATTTTCATATCACATTACAGTTGATGCAGATACCTTAAAAATATCATTTACACTCATCACTACTTCAAACTTATGGTAGTTATTTTATTTTTTTGAGACAAGGTCTTTCTCTGTTGCCCAGGCTGGAGTATATTGGTAGGGTCACAGTTTGCTGCAGCTTTATCTCCCTGGCTCAGGCAATTCTTCCACCTCAGCCTTCCAAGTAGCTGGGGCTACAGGTGTGTACCACCATGCTCGGCTAATTTTGTTTGTATTTTTTGTAGAGACAGGGTCTCGCTATGTTGGCCAGACTGGTCTTGAAGTCCTATGCTGAAGCAATCCTGTTGCCTCAGCCTCTCAAAGTGCTGGAATTACAGGCATGAATCATCACACCCAGATAAGGCAGTATTTAAGACTGACCTCTAGATTTTAATACATTAACAAAGAAGCATATGTATTGCTGTATAACAGCTTTAAAAAATATTTTGATAAGTATATTTAATAGAACTGATTTCCTTTTAAAGAAGGGTTAGCATTCCATAGGCTTCAGCCTGCCGGATGGGTCCAAGGTCCGAAATAGGTTAACAAACCTCTATAATACAACAATAGCCAGGGAGAGAGAGAACTACAAGAAAAAAGAAAAAGAACTCTGAGGAAATAGAGTTAGGGCAGAGAACAGAAGAAGTTGAGTTAGGGCAGGGAATGAAGAAAACTGAGAAAAAAAGAAGCCAAAACCATATAATTATTATTTTTTAATACATGAGAAAAGACATTGTACCCATTAAGCAAAAACAGGAGGATAACAAAATAGAGCTTTTAGAAATAAAAAATATAAGAGAAACTTGAAAGTCAGTAGAAGAGTTGTGAAATAAAGGTGACTAAATCTTTTAAACAAAAAGTTAATGATAGGAGTAAAATGTTTTTATGCTAATTTGAAGACCATAAGAGTCAACATCTGAGTAACAGTAATTTTAAGAGGGAACAGAGAAAACTGATCAGAGATTCAAAAACAAAACAACAACAAAAAACAGCACATATGGAAAAAAAAGGGATCAGAAGGTATCAGATATCTTAATAGCAGCACTGGAAGTTAAAAGACAACTGAAGCTTTGGTATCAGGACGATGCTGGCTTCATAAAATGTGTTAGGGAGGATTCCCTCTTTTTCTATCGATTGGAATAGTTTCAGAAGGAATGGTACCAGTTCCTCCTTGTACCTCTGGTAGAATTCGGCTGTGAATCCATCAGGTCCTGGACTCTTTTTGGTTGGTAAGCTATTGATTATTGCCACAATTTCAGAACCTGTTATTGGTCTATTTAGAGATTCAACTTCTTCCTGATTTAGTCTTGGGAGGGTGTATTTGTCGAGGAATTTATCCATTTCTTCTAGATTTTCTAGTTTATTTGCATAGAGGTGTTTGTAGTATTCTCTGATGGTAGATTGTATTTCTGTGGGATCGGTGGTGATATCCCCTTTTTCATTTTTTATTGCATCTATTTGATTCTTCTCTCTTTTCTTCTTTATTAGTCTTGCTAGCGGTCTATCAATTTTGTTGATCTTTTCAAAAAACCAGCTCCTGGATTCATTAATTTTTTGAAGGGTTTTTTGTGTCTCTATTTCCTTCAGTTCTGCTCTGATTTTAGTTATTTCTAGCCTTCTGCTAGCTTTTGAATGTGTTTGCTCTTGCTTTTCTAGTTCTTTTAATTGTGATGTTAGGGTGTCAATTTTGGATCTTTCCTGCTTTCTCTTGTGGGCATTTAGTGCTATAAATTTCCCTCTACACACTGCTTTGAACGTGTCCCAGAGATTCTGGTATGTTGTGTCTTTGTTCTCGTTGGTTTCAAAGAACATCTTTATTTCTGCCTTCATTTCATTATGTACCCAATAGTCATTCAGGAGCAGGTTGTTCAGTTTCCATGTAGTTGAGCGGTTTTGAGTGAGTTTCTTAATCCTGAGTTCTAGTTTGATTGCACTGTGGTCTGAGAGACAGTTTGTTATAATTTCTGTTCTTTTACATTTGCTGAGGAGAGCTTTACTTCCAACTATGTGGTCAATTTGGAATAGGTGTGGTGTGGTGCTGAAAAAAATGTATATTCTGTTGATTTGGGGTGGAGAGTTCTGTAGATGTCTATTAGGTCCACTTTGTGTAGAGCTGAGTTCAATTCCAGAGACACAGATCAATGGAACAGAACAGAGCCCTCAGAAATGATGCCGCATATCTACAACTATCTGATCTTTGACAAACCTGACAAAAACAAGAAATGGGGAAAGGATTCCCTATTTAATAAATGGTGCTGGGAAAACTGGCTATCCATATGTAGAAAGCTGAAACTGGATCCCTTCCTTACACCTTATACAAAAATTAATTCAAGATGGATTAAAGACTTAAATGTTAGACCTAAAACCATTAAAATCCTACAAGAAAACCTAGGCAATACCATTCAGGACATAGGCGTGGGCAAGGACTTCATGTCTAAAACACCAAAAGCAATGGCAACAAAAGCCAAAATTGACAAATGGGATCTAATTAAACTAAAGAGCTTCTGCACAGCAAAAGAAACTACCATCAGAGTGAACAGGCAACCTACAGAATGGGAGAAAATTTTTGCAACCTACTCATCTGACAAAGGGCTAATATCCAGAATCTACAATGAACTCAAACAAATTTACAAGAAAAAAACAAACAACCCCATCAAAAAGTGGGCAAAGGACATGAACAGACACTTCTCAAAAGAAGACATTTATGCAGCCAAAAAACACATGAAGAAATGCTCATCATCACTGGCCATCAGAGAAATGCAAATCAAAACCACAGTGAGATACCATCTCACACCAGTTAGAATGGCCATCATTAAAAAATCAGGAAACAACAGGTGCTGGAGAGGATGTGGAGAAATAGGAACATTTTTACACTGTTGGTGGGACTGTAAACTAGTTCAACCATTGTGGAAGTCAGTGTGGTGATTCCTCAGGGATCTAGAACTAGAAATACCATTTGACCCAGCCATCCCATTACTGGGTATATACCCAAAGGACCATAAATCATGCTGCTATAAAGACACATGCACACGTATGTTTATTGTGGCACTATTCACAATAGCAAAGACTTGGAACCAACCCAAATGTCCAACAACGATAGACTGGATTAAGAAAATGTGGCACATATACACCATGGAATACTATGCAGCCATAAAAAATGATGAGTTCATGTCCATTGTAGGGACATGGATGAAACTGGAAAACATCATTTTCAGTAAACTATCGCAAGGACAAAAAACCAAACACCGCATGTTCTCACTCATAGGTGGGAATTGAACAATGAGAACACATGGACACAGGAAGGGGAACATCACACTCCGGGGACTGTTGTGGGGTTGGGGGAGGGGGGAGGGACAGCATTAGGAGATATACCTAATGCTAAATGACGAGTTAATTGGTGCAGGAAATCAACATGGCACATGGATACATATGTAACAAACCTGCACATTGTGCACATGTACCCTAAAACCTAAAGTATAAAAAAAAAAAAAAAAAGACAATTGAAGCAATGCCTTCAATTTTGAAGAGTTCAATTTTCTAGAATTCTATATCCAACACAAATATCAATGAAGTTTGAAAGTAGACTACAGACATTTTCGGACATGAACATCTCAGAGAATTTGTCTTCTATGTACCTACTCTCAGAGAACTAGTAGAGTATGTGCTCTATCAAAACAAACTAGCAAACAAAGAAAAAGGAAGATATGAGACCCAGGAAACTGAAGAGCTAATATAGAAAAAATATACATATATTGGGAATCCTCTGATTAACAGCAATGGGAGATCCTGGGGCAAAGCTATGAGCAGACCTTTAAGAACAAGAGTCAAGAAAGGAGCAAGAGGGCAGAAATTCCAACAGACATCTGTTTCTGAAAGTGAAAAAAAAAATTCCTTATGTGTTTGGAAATATTAAGAAGAGACATTCAGTACATTCACTTCTGGCAGAAATTTAGTGATGGATACAAAGAAAACTAAAGTACATTTTAGCTCAAAGAAAACAAAACTTGAGTACGGTTCGATTGTAAAGAATATATAGTTACTTAGACAAAATTGTGATATAACTGTATGTGCAAAAGGAGGAGAAATGAATTATATAAATGGGGGGAGAGAATATAAGACAGTGAAATTATCTTCTACAGTAAAGAGTCAACATATCATACTTAAAATAGAAAAATCAAGGAAAAGTAAGGATTTAGATATATTATTTGAAAAACAGAAATAAATTCCTCAAAGGAGAAACAGCTAAGAGATCTGGGTGGGAGTGGAGCTCCAGGATCGAGGTTGGAAAGATGAGAATAACTGAGTTAGGATTTTGCTATATTTTGTTCTCTTATGCAAATATTTGACTTCTTAAACATGGTACATGCATATCTTCGATAAAATCTTAAATTAAATTAGAAACAAAAAAAAAAAAAAAGGAATAGATCGAGTCGGGAAGATTGAGGAAATAGTTAAGATGATACTATAGTCCTTCAAGAAAAAAGTAATGTTCCCTCAACCAACGCACTGTCAGTGGATATGGATATGACAGACTCAAGATATTCTGGAGGCAGGCAGAACTTCGTCAAGAATTGGACTCGTGATGTAAGCTAAAAACAAAGTCTGTAGAAGTACTAAGATTCCAGGTTTCTGCCTTGAGCAGCTGAGATAGGGAATACTGAGGGGAGAGATGACAATTATTTCTACACAGTAGATAAGGAGTGAATGCTCTGGAGATAAAAACTGCCTTTTTAAATCTAAAATTAGATCATATCTTTTAAGCTTGAAATTTCTGAAAGAAATAATGAAATGATAAAAAGCAATTCTATAGCAAAAATAAAAATTTCTGGATATTCAGCCTAAATATATGATCATTTTATATTATCTCCCTGTAAAAAAAGAAAATATTTAGTAGTAAAAATTATATTCACACAAAAATATTATGACAATGATACTGAAAACATCAAACTGCTAGAAACATTTTCGTGCTTTCCAAAATCACAGCATACATACACAACTACATAAAGATGTCATATTTTAGGATAAAATTCCTAAGATTAAATCCCCAAATAACTGAATCCGTTTTTAGCCAATTACTATAATTACAAAATTTATATTAATGCTATAATCAAAGTGTCTATCAAATTAAACTTATCAAACCACACAAAGTAGCCATTTGACAAAGAAGCCAAACTCAATTATAGACCTTTACACAAAAGGCTGATTTCATTTTCCTATTGTAAGTAATGCTATAATTACAAATAATGAATATCCTTGCACCTTTTCTGACATTTCTGATTATTTCTTAAAAATACAATCCTACAAGAAATCACGAGGTCAAAGAGTATGAACCTTTTCAAGGCTTTGCTACCTGTCAAACTGCCCTCCTGAAATACTGAATCATTTACACTCCCACGAGAAATGAATCTGAGTTTCACAACACTCTTATCAAAATGAGGTACATAGATGACCCTTGAACAACATGGGTTTGAACTGTGTGGGTCCACTCATACACAGATTTTTTCAAAAAATATTTTGGAAATTTTGTCTTGAAGATTTGCAACAATTTGAAAAAAACTTGCAGACAAACCGCATAGCTTGGAATATCGAAAAATTAAGAAAAAGCTAGGGATGGCGTGAATGTATAAAATACTAGTCTATTTTATCATTTACTACCATAAAATACACACAAATGTATTTAAAAAAGTTAACATTTATCAAAATTTATGCACACCAACAGACCTTACATGCTGCCATATGCAGTTCAGAGAAATGTAACAAACATAAAGGTGCAATATTAAATCATAACTGCATAAAATTAACCATAGTACATACTGTTCTACTATAATAATTTTGTAACCACCTCATGTTGCTCTTACAGTGAGTTTAAGTGTGTGTTGAGAGTATTCCCTTAAAACACCCTGTGATGACATTACTCATCTCCACATGAGCAGTTCCTATCTCCAGTAAATTGTATTATCACAGTAAAATGTGATTTCTCACGGTTCTCACGTTATTTTTCATCGTGTTTAGTGCAATATCCTAAACCTTGAATAACACCATGGGACCCATAAAAAGTACCACTAGAGATGCTGGAAGTGCTCCTAAGAAGCAAATTAAAGTCATGACATTTCAAGAACAAGTTGAATTGCTTGATATGTACCATAGACTGAGGTCCTGCTGCCATTTCAGTCGATGTATCTTACAAACAGACTATGTAAACTTATGATATACAATACAGTACTGTAAATGTATTTTTCCTAATAACATTTTCTTTTTTCTAGCTTACTTTAAGAATATATTATATAATATATATAACATACAAAATATGTGTTAATCAACTGTTTATGTTATCAATAAGGCTTCCAGTCAATGGTAGGCTATGAGTAGTTGAGTTTTACCTGCAAATTTTCAACTCCTGGGAGGCTGGCGTTTCTAACTCCAGAGACATTCAAGGGTAAAGTATAGTTCTGATTATTGTTGTATGAGATAGGCTAGTGATCTAACATTGTTTCATGGGGGAAATGTTTTCTGATACAGAAACTACCATCTTATGAGTTCAAAAACATCTTGTCTTGTTTTCTAATTATAAGCTTCTTTAGAATGGAGGGCTTCAAATGGAATTTTAACCCAGCTGCTTCCAAAGAATGTGACTACACACCTCTCCTTCCCTCCCTTCTACCCATCAAGTCACCTTTTGTTAATTCCTCTGGTGTGGTGTTTATTAGCTCTTGAATTTCTCCAAGACCCATATCTTGAAACTCTTAGCTCCCTACCTTTTTTGCCATATCCACAATCTCTTTCATGATTTCCTTTCAGTCACCTTCCAACAGTTTTCCTCAAGTGACAAAGCATTTTTTCCATTAAATTAATGATGCAGAAATGTTCTAAGAATTGGATGGACTTTCCAAAACCTCTTGGCATTTATTTGAGGAGTCAGAAAAGTATTAAAAAAATTTTTTAATGTAAAAATGAAGCCACAATCCACCATACTTTTGCCTGGCTTCCTTATCTATCATGATAAATTATAAGGATGAAACAGGATCTAATGGGTTGATATGTATAAAGCCTTTAGACTGGCACATAATAATCTCTGTATTAGTGTTAACTATTATTATTATTATTATTGCTACTATTAAGACATCTGTTTTCAGGATGGGAAGGACTTTTAAAACATAGTAGATTAAATTACACAGCAAAGTATAGGTATTGGCTACCTTAAACAAATGAACAAAAAAGAGACCCACATATGCACATAAAGAAGATTGGGAAGGCTGGGCACAGTGGCTCTCACACCTGTAATCCTAACACTTTGGGAGGCCGAGGCAGGTGGATCACTTGAGGTCAGGAGTTCAAGACCAGCCTGACCAATATGGTGAAATCCCTCTCTACTAAAAATACAAAAATTAGCCAGGTGTGGTGGCATATGCCTGTAATCCCAGCTACTTGGGAGGCTGAGGCAGGAGAATCACTTGAACCCAGGAGGTGGAGGTTGCAGTGAGCTGAGATTGCACCACTGCACTCCAGCCTGGGCGACAGAGTGAGACTTCTGTCTCAAAAAAAAAAAGAAGATCAGGAAGATGTTTACATAGGTTTTCTTTGGGGTTTATAGGTGATTCACAGCCCTCTCTCCACCCTTATTTTCTCTCTACTTCACATCAAACACCTTTAGTCTCAAAGTTGGGGAAATTAAGTCAACCATATATAGAAAGAGTAGTAAATACAGTTGACCCTTAACTCAGGGGTTAGGGGCACTGACCCTCCAAACAGTTGAAAACCCACATCTAAGTTTTAAAATTATACACATATAACCTTTGACTCCCTCAAAACCACTAACAGCCTACTGCTGACCAGCCTTACTGATAACATCGACAGGTGATTAACATGTATTTTGTATGTGATATGTATAATACACTATATTCTTACAATAAAGTAAGCTAGAGAAAATAAAATGTCATTAAGAAAATCATAAGGAAGAGAATTTACTATTCGTTAAGTGGAAGTGGATCATCATTAAGGTCTTCATCCTTGCATCTTCATGGTGTATAGGCTGAAGGGGTTGGTCTTGTTGTCTCAGTGGTGGCAGAGGTGAAAAGAAGGCCAGAAAGGCAGGCACACTTGGTGTAACTTTACAAAAACATATGTAATTTAGGTCTGACTTTTTTTGCTTTTTCCATTTCTCTAAAGACGTTTCCATATGGTACCAATCTTTCTTCCGTAGTTTCCTTTAGTTTCAGTGCCCATATCATAGAAGGGTCCATGTTGTAAAAGAAGTCAAACGCAGTCTTGAATCACTAGAACTCTTCTGCTAGACTGTCTAATGTCATTTTGTTTTCTAGTGCTGCTTTTTCTACATCTTCTTCCTCACCATCTGGCACTGGTTCAGAAGCGTTCATCTCCAACAAGTCATCTTTTGTTAATTCCTCTGGTGTGGTGTTTATTAGCTCTTGAATTTCTCCAAGATCCATATCTTGAAACTCTTAGCTCCCTATCTTTTTTGCCATATCCACAATCTTTTTCATGATTTCCTTAATTGGCTCTGTCATAAAACCTGTGAATTCACATTAATATCTGGACACAGTTTTCTCCAGCTGAAATTTATTGTTTTGGCCTTGATGGCTTTCATGGCTTTTTCTTTAACAATGATGGCATCTTCAATAGTGCAATTCTTTTAGACTTTGATGATGTTCTATATAAGGGTTCTCTTCTGTATCACTGACAATCCTTTTCATAAAGTATTGCGTGTAATGAGCCTTTGGTGTTGAACTCATGTGGCTCTGGGTGGCCAGGGGCATTGCTCATAATCAAAAGAATTTTAAAAGGCAGTCCCTTATTAGCAGGGTTCTTCCTGGCTTCAGAGACAAAGCATCAATGGAACCAATCCAGAAAAGGGGTTCTCATTTTCCAGGCTTTATTATTTTACATCCAAAGACTGGTGGCTGGTGTTTACCTTTTCCCTTCAAGATTCAGGGTTTAGCAGCTTTATAGGTAAGGGCAGTCCTGATCATAAACCCAACCGCAATTGCACAAAACAGTAGAGTTAGCCTATCCCCATCTGCCTTAAATTGTGGTGCTTGCCTCTCTTCCTTGCTAATATATGTTCTTTGTGGCATTTTTTTTTCCAGAGTAGGACACTTTCATCTGTATTAAAAACTTGTTCAGACTGGGTGCAGTGGCCTGTAATCCCAGCACTTTGGGAGGCCGAGGCAGACGGATCATGAGGTCAGGAGTTCAAGACCAGCCTGGCCAACATGGTGAAACCCCGTCTCTACTAAAAATACAAAAAATTAGCCAGGCATGGTGGCATGTGCCTGTAATCCCAGCTACTCAGGAGTCTGAGGCAGGAGAATCACTTGAACCCAGCAAGTGGAGGTTGCGGTGAGCGGAGATCACGCCACTGCACTCCAGCTTGGGCGACAGAGCAAGACTCCGTCTCAAAACAACAACAACAACTTATTCAAGCAGATACCCATTCTCTTCAGTGATTTTCTCAATGGTGTCTGGGAGCCTGTCTGCTGCTGCTTGGTAGGCAGAAGCTGCTACTCCTGTTATCTTGACATTTTTCAAGCAAAACTTCCTTCTAAAATTATCAAACCATCCTTTGCTGGCATTGAATTCTCCAGCTTTAGATACTTCACCTTCAAGTTGTCATATAATGACTTTGCTTTTTCTTGAATCATATTCGAGGCTATGGGTTTACTTTCTTATAGAAATCCTGGACCCATTTAAAAAGCTGCATTTTCAATACAAGATAAAAGACACAACATTTCACAAAAAGTGTGGGGTTTCCATACCTGCTGGTGTATGAAAAGTGATGACTTCACAAATTTCCTTTAAAAAAAAAAAAACCAATGCTCCTTACACTGGATTCATTTATCTTGAAATGGCAGACAACTGCAGCTGCAGACCTCAATCTATGGTGCATTTCAAGAAATTCAACTTGTTCTTGTAATGTCGTAACTTTTCTCTGCTTCTTAGAAGCACTTCCACCATCACTAATGGTACTTCTTATGGGTCTCATGGTATTATTCAAGGTTTAGGATATTGCACTAAACACAGTGAGAGATCACATTTTACCGTGATAACACAATTTACTAGAGAGAGGAACTGCTCATGTGGAGATGATTAGCATCATCATTTTCAGCGGATATTCTCAACACTTGAGCTCACTGTAATAGCAACACAAGGTGGTTACAAAATTACTACAATAGAATGGTATGCACTACAGTTAATTTTATGCAGTTATGACTTAATAGTGCATCTTTATGTTTCTTAATAGTTCTCTCGACCGCATATGGCAGAACACAAGGTCTTTGTGTGCATAAGTCTTGATAAATATTAACTTTTCTTAATACATTTGGATATATCTCATGGTAGTAAAAGATAAAATGGACTAGTATCTACACATATTTTATACATTCATGCCATCCCTTTTTCTTAATTTTTTTTGATATTTCTAAGCTATGTGGTAAGTTTTTTTTTTTTTTAAATTGTTGCAAATCTTCAAGATGAAATTTCCAAAATATTTATTGAAAAAAATATGTGTATGAGTGGATTCTCACAGTTCAACAAGACAAAGAACAGATTTGTGGCTGCCAGGGTTAAGGCTGGTAAGGAGTAGGAGAGGAGTAATGTGATGGGTGTGACTATAAAGAGGTAGCACAGGGAGAGATCTTTGTGGTGATGCAATAGTTCTGAATCTTGACTGAGGTAGTGGTTAGATAAATCTACATATATGACAAAAATCACAGAATTATACAGTCATGTATTATAAAAATATTAATTTCTTGGTTTTGATATTGTACTATAGTTATGTAAGATGTAACTGCTGAGGAAAACTGAATGAAGAGTAAGTAAATGGGACTTTTCTGGACTATTTTTGTAACTTCCTATGGGCCTCTAATTATCTCTGTACTATTTTGTTGCAACTTCCTGTGAATCTATTATCTCAAAATAAAAAGTTAAAAAACAGCAATAAAAACAAAACTACATAATGAATTATGAAGGTAAAATTGCACTGAGACTCCGAAGAACTAACCCACTATTTCTTCTTAAACTTTGACATGCCTTTATGGTTACCTGGCATTAAAGGAATTTTGCCCTGCCCCACCTCTGCCTCTCAAGAGCTGCTAAATTTCTCTGTGATTTAAAAAAAAAAAAATTGCTTTTCCCTTTGTCTCTATCTCTTTCTGTTTCAGATTCTAAGATCTTCCTCCAAGTGACACTACAATACAATCCAGGAAATAAATTATGCCACAGATGACAGTTCAGCCTGGTCAAGAGTTAGTCTATACTAAAATATCTCATATGAACATCAAAAGGTTGAAGTAAACTCAACAACTCAAAGGATGCTTTTTTCAAGGATATGACTTAGGAATAAAACTGCTTTGAGTATACTATGTAAATAAGCCTCCATTTTAGCAAAGGCTAAAGGAATTTAGCAGCCTTGACACCCCTTAAAATTTGTTCCAATGGATTTAACTTGCAATTTTAAAATCACGTAGTAAAGAGAAATCTTCAAATAGTAAATCATATATAAAGGCAATTTCTTAACAGTCATTATAAGTGTATTTGAAAGAACAGTCACTGATTAATTTTAAACTATGAAACTACTAAGCCCAATTTTCACTTGCATTTATTTTGCAAGCACAGGGAGGGCAAAATCCCACAACTGATGACCACCTACCCTATGAAAGAATTACTGAATTCACAGGAGTCACAGCTTCCTTCTATCTGTAGGTTTGTTCTGCAAAGAATTCTTGATCTAAATTTCATCTTGTAGGTTCCAATACTCTTAAAAGGAATGTTCTAAGGGTGATGTTGTAGGGATACCTACAGATAGAAGAGAGAAAAGGCCAATATAGACTAGTATGTAGATAGAGACTGAGAGAAGAAAAGAAAAAGCGATGGAATCTGTAAATGACTGGAGGCAGGGAGAGGGCAATGAGGCTGGGAGATCCTAACAAAGAGAAGTTAATTATTGCTGAGACATCTCTGTGCTCAAGGAGGACAGCTTTAGAGGAATACGGTATATCCATTAGCATTCAGCCTAATATGGTTATCTACAAAGAAGTCTCAGTCACACACGAAGTGCTCACTACTCCTCCTATATCTTAACCCACAAAATAAACTTTAAAACTAACTCCTAGGTATTAAGATATATATAAAAAAAAATCCCTTCTATTTTCTAATGTACTCGCATCTTCTTTTCTCTTCCTTCCTCCCAATATGTTAAAGCTGCCCATATAATGAGATCACAGATACAGGCAGGAGCTTTCTTTTCCTATCTCTGATGTCATATACACCTACACTACCAAACAACACTTTTCTTCTCTACCTTCCTTAATCCTAATCTAAGCCTCACCTTACTATATATTAAAGAAGTTCATAGTGATGAATAGCAGTAATACAAACCGACAAAACAGCTGCAACTTGCTTCTAACACAGCAATTGGTTTATTCTGGTCTGTATCGCAGAACAATTTCAAGTCTACAAGTCTTCTTTGCTTTCTTCAAATCTCTCATTATATTAATTGTTTATATTTTAATTTTAAGGCAAATGATTAATTTTCATTAAAACAAGGATAGAATTATGATATTCCTGATGCTGGAACTTTGGATGTTTCCAAGATTATATTATCTTGACATACACTAGAAGGTTTGCACAGAGAAGCTTTTTCTATATACTGTCGGAAATATCTCAATTGTTAAATTTTTCAGAAATATTTTAATAAGATACAGGCCAGGTGTGGTGGCTACGCCTGTAACCCAGCACTTTGGGAGGCTGAGGTGGGTGGATCACCTTAGGTCAGGTGTCCGAGACAAGCCTGGCCAACATGGTGAAACCCCATCTCTACTAAAAATACAAAAATTAGCCAGGTGTGGTGGTAGCACACCTGTAATCCCAGCTACTCAGGAGGCTGAGGCAGGAGAACCACTTGAACCCGGAAGGCAGAGGTTGCAGTGAGCCAAGATCGTACCACTGCACTCCAGCCTGGGCGAGAGTAAGACTTTGTTTCAAAAAACAAACAAACAAACAAACATTTTAATTAATAAGATTCAGAATTATCTATTACGTACTTTCCCTCATTTAACCAACATTCTTCCTTGATCCCTAGTAAATCCTAGTGATCCCAGTTATATAGAGGGGCTTATTATTTTTTGTATTTAATGTCTGTCTGTTGATATAATCTAAATGACTGACTTAATGTATTGATCTACGAGAATAAATAGAGTATAAAACTTTCTTCTTTGCTTTTTTTTTTTGGAGACAGAGTCTCACTCCATCACGCAGGCTGGAGTGCAGTGGCGCAATCTCGGCTCACTGCAACCTCCACCTCCCTGGTTCAAGCGATTCCTGTGTATCAGCCTCCCGAGTAGCTGGAATTACAGGCATGCACCACCATGCTTGGCTAATTTTTGTATTTTTAGTAGAGATAGAGTTTTTCCATGTTGGCCAGGCTGGTCTTGAGCTCCTAGCCTCAAGTGATCCACCCGGCTCAGCCTTCCAACGTGCTGAGATTACAGGCATGAGCCACCACGCCCAGCCTAAAACGTTCTTCTTTGAATGCTCTGTATGTCAGACTTTCAGATACAGCCTGTCACTTTATGAATACTTGAGACCCTCATAAAAGAGGCAAACATTATCCAATGTAATAACTACAGCACAAATTTCAAGCACAGTTGATCCCCTACTTAAGGCTTACTAAAAGCACCAGAGAATTGCTACTGGAAAGAAAACCACACTGCAAACCACCTTTTTGTCATAACTCACCCTGTGCTTAGTAACAGAAAGTTCATTCTGAAGAGAAATCCTATTAGTGTAATCAATGTAGCAATGCCTTCTGAAGAAATACAAGCTTTATAGAACATCCGAGAATTTATAATAGACAAAAATCTAAAACAAAAATCCTATAAATGTAATAATGGTAAAACCTTCAGAATACAGTCAATGCTTCTGCAACATGAAAGAACTCACACTGGAGAGAAGCCCTATAAATAAACGTGTAAAAGGCTTCTAAAAGAAAACAATCTAAGCCAGGTGTGGTGGCTCACACCTGTAATCCCAGCACTTTGGGAGGCCAAGGCAGCTCACTTTAGGTCAGGAGTTTGAGACCAGCCTGGCCAACATGGTGAAACCCTGTCTCTACCAAAAAATACAAAAATTAGCTGGGTGTGGTGGCATGCGCCTGTAGTCCCAGCTACTCTGGAGGCTGAAGCATGAGAATCACTCGAACCCAGGAAGCAGAGGTTGCAGTGAACCGAGATCACATCACTGCTCTCCAGCCTGGGCGACAGTGTGAGATCATGTCTCAAAACAAGAAAAGCGAAAGAAGGGAAAGGGAAGGGAAAAGAAAACAAACCTTCATGATCAAAAGAGAAATCACATTGAGGGGGATTATGTATATAAGAAATATGGGAAAACTTTAATAAGTGCTGAGCTTTGACTGAATACCAGAAATCATACTAGAAATTAATGAAACTACAGAATCCTTTGGTAAAACTTCTGCCCTACTCAGCATTGGAAAATTCATACTAGGGAAGAAACCTGAAAATACAGCCTAAATTATGGGAAGGAAAAAACTCCTATTTCTGTAGAAAGGATGCTATTTTATAAAAGTCACATTGGGTGGATAAGACTTTTGCAGAAATGACTCCAAAATGATAAACAATGGGAGATCATATGCCTACAGGCTACACAGTATGAAGTTTTGAAATGGTCATTTATCAATCTCTAATAGTAAACAGGTGAGAAGGTATTATTCTAAGGCGCTAGAGACACCAGTGAATGGAACAGTTAAAGATTCCTGCCCACATGGAATTTATATTCTTGAAAGGGGATGACAGACCCCAATCTGTATGTGCTTGACTTGTGACAGCCCCCCAACCTTTATCACGTATTAAGACTCCTGGGCTGGGCATGGTGGCTGACGCCTGTATCCCAGCACTTTGGGAGGCTGAGGTGGGAGGATCACTTGAGCCCAGGAGTTCAAGACCAGTCTGGGCAATATTGCGAGACCCCATCTCTTAAAAAAAAAAAAAAAAGAAAGAAAGACCCCTGTAGTTTTGATTGAAATTCTTATTTATTAAAGCCTTATAACTACTAACTGCAGCTCAACTCTGAAATTACCCACTTCCAGGAATTTCTCAGAGATCTATAAAGTATTTTAAAGATCAACCAGTCTAAATACTCTTTATTTAGATTTTAAAAAAATTTCAAGGCCAAAGACAAGAAATAGATTGTATTAGCAGCACAATTTATTAAATGGCAAAGCTGACACAAAAATACAAGTCTTCTGGCTCCTTGCTCTTATGGTTTGGCCACTAAAAAATTATCTTCTGTAATTCAAAGGGCTTTTAAATAAATTTTAAAATAAGTGAAATTAAGTAATTAAGGATTTATTGAGCACCCATTCAGAGTGCTGTGTGCTGGACTGATTTTACAAAGGGGGAGGGGCAGCAGCAAAATATATGGCAATTTGTCTTCAAAATTGCTTTAAACTAAAAAAGAAAAGAAGAAAAGTGAGAGAGCAACTGTGTGAAAGTAAGAGTTGCAAAGGTATATTAATAGTGGTTGAATATAGATGATGGAACTTTTCCCCTTCTTTATAATCACTATAATTACAGTTTACAATTACAACCATGTTATTGTATTTTCTCCCCACCACTAAGAGACTACATATCCAGAGGAAGGGGGAACAGTAGAAACCAAGGTTTTGTGTGAAAGGGATCACTATCCATAGAAGTATCCAAATTTGGTCACGCAGCTTGGGCCAATGGGCAAATGGAACATCTTAGGATTTCTGCAGCACCAGCATGGAAACACTAGGGCACGGTACTGAGGCCAGGGGTGGAGAGGGAGCTGTCAGGATATATATAACTGACTGAGCTAAGACCAATCTCAGTCCCAACAACCACAGACAGACACTAAAGAATACTTCTATTTCTAGAGCCAATGAGCTGCAGCCTTGTAATAGCATTTTATTCTTTCAATAAATATCCTTCAGAGTTGACAGGAGAAAATAAGGGGAGGAAATTTAGGAGGTAAAGTCAATGGGAGATACTGGAGAACAGGAGAAGGACAGAGAAAGAAGTGGAAAGGCTGACTTTTCGGTTTCTCACTTGTATTAAAAATGGATGGTTCAGAGCACTCAGAGAACCTTAAAAAACTTAACAAAATATGAGGGAACATTTTTTTCTATGTAATTAGATTCCTACTAAGTAGTTTTTAAAATGACTGGTGAAGTTTAATGGTGAATTCTTTTCCTTGGTAAACATATTTGCCTTTCTTCTCTATCATTACACAAAAAACTATAAAATAAAGTACCAAACCTGTTTTCTTGTTCTTCAATCTGAGGTAATTTCAAGTGTTCTACTGAACTGGAGAAAAACCAGGCTTAGCATTATGTTTGCTTCAGATCTGCTTTTAAAGATGTGATTTTACTTATTCAGTATTTTATCAATGACTAAGGACAATCTTTGTACAAAGAAAAATAATTTTTAACACTTCAGAGATAAGACAGTTTCTACATGAAATAAAAGACTTGGAATTTTTATTTTTTTCCCCCAAGCAATTCTGAGATACATAGTACAACAGACACTGTAGGTAAGCAGCTTTATTTCTGAGCAAACTGTACTTCTTATAGTTGCCCTATAGTTTCTTCCTCCAAGTCAAGAACGAGTTTAGGTAGAACACATTTAGCTGAATTCTGCTTGACACACTAGAGTTGAAAATGCAGAATTCCATAAACTAGTAAGAATTACCAGGTCCTACTTAGGGAATTAAATCAGGAGCGAGAGATATACATTATACGTAACTCAGAAACTGTCTAGATCATTGAAAGCTGAGACTTGCGTGGTTCAATCACCAATCTGCAACTAAAATCACTATACCACACAGTTGGATTCAGAATCTATATTCTTCAAAATTGAAATTTAGTTCATATTTTAATATAAATAAACCATCACCTAAAATAACGTTACATGTGAAAACACATAAAAATGAGCATTGATTTAAATAGTTTTCAGCCTGGTGTGCTGGCTCACACTGGTAATCCCAGCACTTTGGGAAGCCGAGGCGGCGGGGGGATCGCTTGAGCCCAGGCATTCAAGACCAGCCTGGGCAAAGTAGTAAGACCTTGTCTCTACCCAAAAAAAATAAATAAATAATTAGGCAGGTGTGGTGGTGTATGCCTTTAGTCTTAGTTACTTCGCAGGCTGAGGTGGGAAAACTGCTTGAGCACAGGAGATCAAGGATGCAGTGGGCTGTGATCATGCCACTGCAATCCAGCCAGGGCAATACAGTGAGACTCTGTCTCAAAAAACAAAAACAAAAACAAAATACACTGAAGATCTTTTAAACAGTTTTATAAAGTATATGTATAGTTTTAATATACAATTATATATGACGTAGAGACCTGAATATTGATATAATGGACAGAAACATAAAATTAATTTGCTAGTTATAGACTCAGTTATAACCAATATCTTTTCATAATATCTGAGGTTTAATTTTCATTTAACAATAAGAATTCCTTTATCCTCCAGTGAAGGTAATATTCTAATGTATACTATATAAAGAGACATCATTTTATGTTAATAAAGATTAATACACTAAACTGGCTGCCAACATAGGTTAAACAATTTAACTTATCAGTAGCAAGAGTTATTACATAATAAACAATATCTGTACAATCATTTTGGAAAACAAATTAGCAATAGTTGATTAAAAATTTAAAGATGCTCTATAATCCAGTGATTAATGCATTAAAGTGTATATATCAACATAGATGCTACTCAACAATGTTGAAAATCAAAAGCATGCTAAGAAGACAAGAACATCAAAAGCATGCTAAAAAGACTGAAACAACAGAACACCATCTACATAAAATATTTAAAACTGCAATAGCACGCATTAAGGGATACCTATACATAAATAAAAAACATAACTAAATAGACAGGAATGATATAGACCAATACTGGATGGTGATTACCTTGGTGGGAGAATGCAGAAAGCCTTTATCAGTACTGGTTAGGTACACAGGAATTTATCTTATTATTTACTATGCTTTGTTATATGTCTTTAATATATCATACTAAATTTTTTTTTTTTTTTTTTTTTTTGAGACGGAGTCTCGCTCTGTTGCCCAGGCTGGAGTGCAGTGGCGCAATCTCGGCTCACTGCAAGCTCCGCCTCCCAGGTTCACGCCATTCTCCTGCCTCAGCCTCTCCGAGTAGCTGGGACTATAGGCGCCCGCCACCACGCCCGGCTAATTTTTTTTTGTATTTTTTAGTAGAGACGGGGTTTCACCGTGGTCTCAATCTCCTGACCTCGTGATTCGCCCGCCTCGGCCTCCCAAAGTGCTGGGATTACAAGCGTGAGCCACCGTGCTCGGCCCATACTAAATTTTAATAACATTTTTCTGCCAGATAACAAAGGCCTTTTTATACTGGCCAGATTTAATACACTCAGTGTTCACATGGGACTAACACATTAAGAATATTTTGGCTGGGTGCAGTGGCTCACACCTGTAATCCCAGCACTTTGGGAGGCCAAGGCAGAAGGATCACTCGAGCCTTGGAGTTTGAGACCAGCCTGGGCAGCATTAACGAGACCCTGTCTCTAAAAAAATAAAATAAAAAATTAGCCAGGCATGGTGGCATATATGTATGGTCCCAGCTACTTGGGAGGCTGAGGTGGGAGGATCATTTGGGCCTGGGAGGTCCCGGCTGCAGTGAGCCATCATTGCACTGCTGCACTACAACCTGGGCAACAGGGCCAGACCCTGTCTCCAAAAAAAAAACTAAAAGTATTTTGGTGCTACATCATTTCTTCCAATAGTTACTGTTGTCAATTTTTAAAAACACTCTCTCATTGGGTAGACATTTACTAAATAATATGTTCATCCTCTCGTTCTAAATATTGAGCTTCCACTATGTGCCAGACAAAATGGTAAGCAAAAATTGTCAGTCTCTGCCCTCATGTAGCTTAAAATCTGGTGGAAAGGCAAGCAAATCAAGTACCTGCATTCACTCTCTTGATAATCTCACCCACACTTTTAAATACCACCTCTACACTGACATCTCCCAAACTTATACTTCTAGACCGGACTGGAAATATATGCCAGTATACATTCCCTAACTCAACATTCTCCTTGGCTGTCTAATAGGAATGTTAAAATAAGTATGTCCAAAGCCAAAGTCCTGCAAAATCTGTTCCTCTAGCCTTTCTCCACAAGGGTGCATTGTACATTATATTTTATATGAATAGCAGCTCCAGAAGTTGTATAGGACAACAATAATCATTTTTTATCCCAGAGAATATCAACTACATGCATCTGGCTTCAGGCCAAAAACCTTGGTGTCATCCTTGACTCGTTTCACAAATGATGTCTGGCAACTTCTCATTTATCTCTTCCATTCCCACCCTAATCTAAGCCACCTTCATCTCTCACGTGGTCTCCTTGATTCAGTCCTTGGTACCACCTCTTCCCCTATGCTCACTTTGCCACATATCCTAGTCAGCAGTCTGAAAGAGCTGCTTAAGGCCGGGCACAGTGGCTCATGCCTGTAATCCCAGCATTTGGGGAGGCCAAGGCAGGTGGATCACTTGAGGCCAGGAGTTTGAGACCAGCCTGGCCAACATGGTGAAACCCTGTCTCTACTAAAAATACAAAAATTAGCTAGGTGTGGTGACATGCACCTGGAGTCCTAGCTACTAGGGAGGCTGAGGTAGGATAATCACTTGAACCCGGGAGGCGGAGGTTGCAGTAAGTCGAGATCACACCACTGCATTTCAGCCTGGGTGACAGAGCAAGATTGTCAAAAAAAAAGAAAGAAGAGAAAAAAAAGAGCGACTTAAAACCTAACGCAGAAAATGTCACTTCTCTGCTCACAACCCTCTAATGGCTTCCTATCTTGTTCACAATGGTGTTCAGGGCCCCACACCATCTAGCCCTCACCCTACCTCTCAACTTCTAGTACATTCCCTCCCTTGCTCACTCACTGTAGCTCACTGGCCTTTGCCCCGACTTTCCCTTTGCCTGGAATACTATTTCCCCAAACACTCATATGGCTTGCTCTCTCACTCACCTCCTTTAGGCCTTAACACAGATGTCATCTCCTCAGTAAGGTCTTTCTGATCATCCTATCTAAAGTTGCAACTCCCACTATCCTCACACTTCCTATTCTCTTCTCTCTGCTTTATGTTTTTCATGACACTGTATAGCTAACCTCACTCAAATATCAGATCCATGAGGCCAGGAATTTTAGTGTCTGCTTACTGCTATACCTTCAGCAACTAAACTAGATGTTTTAAATTGCATATAATAGGCATACAATAGGCATCCAGTAAATATTTGTTGAATCACAACACAAATGTAAAATTGCAATTGATGAGTCCAGTGAAAAAGCAGAGTGCTAGGTGACCCTGTAGAAAGACAAATAAAGCTTACCTGAGGAAGTCAAACTAGAACTGAGAACTGGAAGATGAGTAGAAGTTAATTAGGATGTGCACAGGCTCAGTGGTGAGAGGGGCTAAAGGAAGGCTGGTGTATCTTAGACCAGAAAGATAGGAAAGATGTAAGATGGGGTTGCATAAGGTAGAAAAAGGTAAAACTGTGAAGAGATCTGTAGACCATATTAAGATGGTTCTTCATCCTCAGAGCAACAGGAAGCCAATGAAGTGTTTTAAGCAGAGCGATCATATAAACAGATCCAACAGATGTTGAAAAGATTACCATGGCTACTGGGTAAAAAAGCATTTAGAGGGGTCAAAGTAAATGCAGTTAGATGAAGTAAGAGGTCACTGCAATAATTCACTTGAGAGAAGATGGTATTTTACATTGGGGTGTTGGGAGTAGAGACAGACTGGATAGACAAGATACTTAGGAGGTTAAAAAAATCAATGGGATAAGATAAATGGAGTAAAGGTCAAGGGAATTTTAAGGTTTATTTCTAGGTTTCACAAAGTACTATCAGATGTCCCAAGGGAATAAAAAATTCCCATAGATGTGAAGTCTATGTCTTCAAGTAGTATCATCTGGATCTTCAATATCCAAGCTCCTAGCCACCAATGGCTACTAAGCACTTGAAATACAGCTACTCCAAATAAAGACGTACTGTAATTGTTGTATATGTTGGATTTGAAGGCTTGGCGGAGAAAAAAGAATGTAAGATATCTCAATAATTTTTTACACTGATTACAAGTTGAAACGATAATATTTTGTATGTAGCAGGTTACATAAAATCATTAAAATCAATTTCATCTTTCTTTTTACCTTATAATGTGGCTACCAGAAAACAAAGTTATATAAATGGCTTATACTATATTTCTGCTAGACAGCACTGATCTCATATAAAGCAGCAATACAACTGTTGCAGTTCATTCAAAAGGAAAAGATACACCTAAGAAGAAGACAGGTGAATTTTAGGTCAAAAATGTAATTTGTATAAAGAATTTCATTTTTTTTTATTTTTTTTTCAGGGAGGAGAAGAAATAAGTATTTCTGGTTTTTTCTTTTTGCCATTTAAATACAAAAGCCATTTTCTTCTTGTGCTTTGTTTATAGAATACATTGTTGTTCTTCTATTGCTAATCCAATGGTTCTACTTAGAGAGCCCTCTGTGGTATGGGGGAAAAGTTAGGAAAACACAGAATTGTGGAAATGATGGGAACTAAGAGATCATTTAGGCCCACCCCTTCATTTACAGGTACCGAATTTGAGATACTAAGACAGGAAGTAACTTACTTGAAAATCACAGGACTAATACTACCTAAATCATGTAGGACATAAATGGAAACTCATAGTCATTACAGTGTTCAGGGCCACTACAGACTTGTATATAGCACAATGAATACACTATATTTTGTTCCCAAAAGAACTAAAAATGTATCTATTTTACAGTATTGAATTTCAGGATTATCAATGACTTTGTTTTGGAATACAAAATCACATTGATATACTAGATAAGAGCTTAAAAAAAATAAGATTTTAGAGTCTGAAACCCAGTTCCACCACTTAGTTGTGTACCAAAGACAATTATCACTGTTTCCTCATCAGTAAAATAGAGATAGCATCATACTCAGGATGTTAAAATGATAGGAACACTATACACACACACACCCCATGATTATAGTGGATAGATGCATAATGCCAGTCCCTTTGTTTTCATTAGAAACAAATGATATGTTTCTTGATCCTTTCTCTTCTCTCCAAAATGTCACCACAGTCATATTATTAAGTCATAAAATAAAGATATAAGGGAAAAGATTACTAGAGTTAGTGGTGAAACTCAGTTTCAAATTTCCATCTTCCCATTAAAAAGCTTCAAAACAATAGGTAAATCATTCAACTTCCCTAAGTCTATTTCCTCCAGTAAGTAATGAAGCCAAATCAATCAAAATGATTCAAATACAGCTGACCTGTAAACAACACATGGGTCTACTTACACACGGATTTTCTTCCACCTCTATCACCCCTGAGATAGCAGAACAAATCTCTCTTCTTCCTCAGTCTACTCGATGTGAGGATAATGAGGATAAAGACCTTTATGATGATCTGCTTCCACTTAATGAATAGTAAATATTGTTTCTTTTCCTTATGATTTTCTTTTTTTTCTTTATTATTATTATTATTATTATTATTATACTTTAAGTTCTAGGGTACATGTGCACAATGTGCAGGTTTGTTACATATGTATACATGTGCCATGTTGGTGGGCTGCACCCATTAACTCGTCATTTAGCATTAGGTATATCTCCTAATGCTGTCCCTACCCCCTCCCCCCACCACAAAACAGTCCCCGGAGTGTGATGTTCCCCTTCCTGTGTCCACGAGTTCTCATTGTTCAATTCCCACCTATGAGTGAGAACATGCGGTGTTTGGTTTTTTGTCCTTGCGATAGTTTACTGAGAATGATGGTTTCCAGTTTCATCCATGTCCCTACAAAAGGCATGAACTCATCATTTTTTATGGCTGCATAGTATTCCATGGTGTATATGTGTCACATTTTCTTAATCCAGTCTATCGTTGTTAAACATTTGGGTTGGTTCCAAGTCTTTGCTATTGTGAATAGTGCTGCAATAAACATATGTGTGCATGCGTCTTTATAGCAGCATGATTTATGGTCCTTTGGGTATATACCCAGTAATGGAATGGCTGGGTCAAATGGTATTTCTAGTTCTAGATCCTTGAGGAATCGCCACACTGACTTCCACAATGGTTGAACTAGTTTACAGTCCCACCAACAGTGTAAAAGTGTTCCTATTTCTCCACATCCTCTCCAGCACCTGTTGTTTCCTGACTTTTTAATGATGGCCATTCTAACTGGTGTGAGATGGTATCTCATTGTGGTTTTGATTTGCATTTCTCTGATGGCCAGTGATGATGAGCATTTTTTCATGTGTTTTTTGGCTGCATAAATGTCTTCTTCTGAGAAGTGTCTATTCATGTCCTTCACCCACTTTTTGATGGGGTTGTTTTTTTCTTGTAAATTTGTTTGAGTTCATTGTAGATTCTGGATATTAGCCCTTTGTCAGATGAGTAGGTTGCAAAAATTTTCTCCCATTTTGTAGGTTGCCTGTTCACTCTGATGGTAGTTTCTTTTGCTGTGCAGAAGCTCTTTAGTTTAATTAGATCCCATGTGTCAATTTTGGCTTTTGTTGCCATTGCTTTTGGTGTTTTAGACATGAAGTCCTTGCCCATGCCTATGTCCTGAATGGTATTGCCTAGGTTTTCTTCTAGAGTTTTTATGGTTTTAGGTCTAACATGTAAGTCTTTAATCCATCTTGAATTAATTTTTGCATAAGGTGTAAGGAAGGGATCCAGTTTCAGCTTTCTACATATGGCTAGCCAGTTTTCCCAGCACCATTTATTAAATAGGGAATCCTTATCCCATTTCTTGTTTGTGTCAGGTTTGTCAAAGATTAGATAGTTGTAGGTATGCGGCATTATTTCTGAGGGCTCTGTTCTGTTCCATTGATCTATGTCTCTGTTTTGGTACCAGTACCATGCTGTTTTGGTTACTGTAGCCTTGTAGTATAGTTTGAAGTCAGGTAGCGTGATGCCTCCAGCTTTGTTCTTTGGCTTAGGATTGACTTGGCGATGCGGGCTCTTTTTTGGTCCCATATGAACTTTAAAGTAGTTTTTTCCATTTCTGTGAAGAAAGTCATTGGTAGCTTGATGGGGATGGCATTGAATCTATAAATTACCTTGGGCAGTATGGCCATTTTCACCATAGTGATTCTTCCAACCCATGAGCATGGAATGTTCTTCCATTTGTTTGTGTCCTCTTTTATTTCATTGAGCAGTGGTTTGTAGTTCTCCTTGAAGAGGTCCTTCACATCCCTTGTAAGTTGGATTCCTAGGTATTTTTTTCTCTTTGAAGCAACTGTGAATGGGAGTTCACTCATGATTTGCCTCTCTGTTTGTCTGTTATTGGTGTACAAGAACGCTTGTGATTTTTGCACACTGATTTTGTATCCTGAGACTTTGCTGAAGTTGCTTATCAGCTTAAGGAGATTTTGGGCTGAGACAATGGGGTTTTCTAGATATACAATCATGTCATCTGCAAACAGGGACAATTTGACTTCCTCTTTTCCTAATTGAATACCCTTTATTTCCTTCTCCTGCCTGATTGCCCTGGCCAGAACTTCCAACACTATGTTGAATAGGAGTGGTGAGAGAAGGCATCCCTGTCTTGTGCCAGTTTTCAGAGGGGATGCTTCCAGTTTTTGCCCATTCAGTATGATATTGGCTGTGGGTTTGTCATAGATAGCTCTTATTATTTTGAGATACGTCCCATCAATACCTAATTTATTGAGAGTTTTTAGCATGAAGGGTTGTTGAATTTTGTCAAAGGCCTTTTCTGCATCTATTGAGACAATCATGTGGTTTTTGTCTTTGGTTCTGTTTATATGCTGGATTACATTTATTGATTTGCGTATGTTGAACCAGCCTTGCATCCCAGGGATGAAGCCCACTTGATCATGGTGGATAAGCTTTTTGATGTGCTGCTGGATTCGGTTTGCCAGTATTTTATTGAGGATTTTTGCATCAATGTTCATCAAAGATATTGGTATGAAATTCTCTTTTTTGGTTGTGTCTCTGCCAGGCTTTGGTATCAGGATGATGCTGGCCTCATAAAATGTGTTAGGGAGGATTCCCTTTTTTTCTATTGATTGGAATAGTTTCAGAAGGAATGGTACCAGTTCCTCCTTGCACCTCTGGTAGAATTCGGCTGTGAATCCATCAGGTCCTGGACTCTTTTTGGTTGGTAAGCTATTGATTATTGCCACAATTTCAGAGCCTGTTATTGGTCTTTTCAGAGATTCAACTTCTTCCTGGTTTAGTCTTGGGAGACTGTATTTGTCGAGAAATTTATCCATTTCTTCTAGATTTTCTAGTTTATTTGCGTAGAGGTGTTTGTAGTATTCTCTGATGGTAGATTGTATTTCTGTGGGATCGGTGGTGATACCCCCTTTATCATTTTTTATTGCGTCTATTTGATTCTTCTCTCTTTTCTTCTTTATTAGTCTTGCTAGCGGTCTATCAATTTTGTTGTTTTTTGAAAATGATTTTCTTAGTAACATTTTTTCTCTAGTTTATTGTAAGAACTGAGTACAAAATACATATAACATACAAAATATGTGTTCGTTGATTGTTTATGTTACCAGTAAGGCTTTTGGTCAACATCAGGCTATTTGAAGTTAAGTTTGTGGGGAATCAAGTTATAGAAAGAGTTTTCACTGAGCAAGCGTCAGTGCCCCTAACCTCCACTTTGTTCAAGGGTCAAGTATAGTCCTATCTGTGACTCAATAATGTATTGCTATGAATGCCACATGGGTTTCTGAGGCCCAAACAGTATGTAGATAAGTTACAACACAAGCTTCAAATATTTTAAAATTAATATGAAGTGTAATTTGACATTTCTAAAACACTTAATTTGAGATTGATCGTTTTCTATACTTAAAAGGAACATTCTCAAAACTACTTACATCTGGTTGAATAGCTTTAAATACTGGAACATCCATTAATGTTATCTGACCCTGAAATATAAAGTAAAAATGACAATTTCTTCTTCGGAATTCTACACCATAATATGTAACCTAAATTAAAATTATATTCTATACTAAAATATTACCAAATACTCAATTTTATAAGGGCTTATGGAAAGCAAAATTTAGCCCCTGTACCATTAAATAGAATTATTTCTAATTATCTCATGCCTATTTATATTTTCTTGGAAGATAAATTGTGTAAAGTTAAAAAATAAAAATAATTTTAAAAATTTGGACAGTCACATTAAATTATAATCAAAAAATAAAAACCAGATTAGTTCATGTAGCAGTGTTCTTGTTATGATGATTACAATACAGCTCCTCAAACAGTGGTATAAAACCAGATATTACTAAAAAGGTTTTCTTCCTAACTTATAAAAAAATAATGAAACTACACTAAAGCCAACATTCTATCTAAGAGATTTATATGCTATGGACCTATCCCACTTATGGCTATAGATATAAGACAAAAGTCAACACTATCAAGGAATAATATGCTATGACCAAGCACAGTTTATATCTGGAATGCAGGAATGGTTTAACATTAGGAAATCAATATATTCTGTTAACAAAGGAGAATGAGAAAACAAATAAATTTATATTAAGAAATAAATGTTTTTCTAGATACCTTTCATCTAATAACACCTTCATATTTCATTTTTCAATTTTTTAATTAAAAAAAACAGTGAAATTGTTTCTTAGATATGTCAACAAAATACAGTTGGCTTAGAGAAATGGTATAGAGGGATGAAAGCAATTACCATAATGGTAAATACATATTGCTACTTACCAAATTGAAGTGTAACTTATAAAGTTGCCCTAAAAAAAAGTACAGCTTTTCTTACTTTTCCCACTTCATCCCTCTGTTTGCTCCACAGCTGTACTATTTTCCTCAATAATTCCCATATCCAGCTTTCTAAAAGCTGTCTCCTTTGCTGGACCTACAAATTCTAACTCAATAGCACCAATATGTAAATTATGTGCAAAACTGGAGGAGACAGAGGTAGGAGGCTTACCGCATATTCTTCTGGTGTAACCTTAAGAACATCGAATACCACAGCATCAAAGCTTTTCTTCAATTCAGAACCTTTGTCACTTAAGGATTCAGAGCTGCTACTTTTCTGTTAAAGTGAAAGAAAATGCAGCCTTTTAAATACTGTCTAACAATCAAGTGACAGAAACTAGATTGGCCTTAAAAACTGAGAAAACAAAACAGCAGGTTAACAAATGCTGCAGAAAAGCTGAGCAGAACATGCTGCTTAGTTGTTAGAGTACCAGATAAAGGGTCAGACAACTTGAAATCTAACACTGTGACTTTAAATTGTTAGGTTCTTGAATGAGTCATTTTCTTGTGTGTCAGTTTCCTCATCCTGACAACTTATCATTTCCTACAGAAATAAATGATTTAACTAGTTCAATGATTCTCAAATAAGGTAAAGGGAAGTCAGGGGAGAAGGCTATACACTTACTTAAAATTTTTAAACTAATTTTTATTAAGAAAAAGACAAATTAGCTTTATAAGTTATCAGAAAATATTCAGAATGCTGTTAATTAGTTATATAAAATCCATTCTTAGTTATGTGATCTGTTTGTGATAATACAATTAATACTATTCTTCCTATTATATTACAAATTTAAGTTTTCCCTGCTTAAAAATTACTGTTTCAAGTTTGAATATGCTGTGGCTATACGTAGAATGAAAGGTGGATTTTGGCCCTGAAAATCTTATTACTGTTAAAAATTTTCCACTTCGTCTGTGCCATGACATAATAATATATTCTGTACCACTTGGCTAAATTCAGAGGAACATCAATATGAGAATATTTAGATCAGGCTCTATTAAATGGTGGTAGGATATGAGGCTACAGATAACAGCAAAAAAATTAATCAAAGTTTCAATTAGCACAGTACACATAGATCAACCCACCAGCTATTATATATTAGTTTTAAGCACTTGTCATTATGCCTCATTTTTGCTTTTCCTCCCTTTTAGTAGCAGCTAAATACCAAGTATCGAGCCACGATCATTACAAAGAAAGGGATCTGTCATTAACTTTGAAAAATTCTCAACTATTATTACTTCAAATATTTCCTCTGCTTCTTTCTCTTGTCTTTCTGGTGTTCCCATTATGTAAATGCTACACCTTTCGTCACTGTCCTACAGTCCTGAGCTATTCTGTTTTTTGTTGTTTTTTTTTTCTTTTTTTTCATTGTATTTTCTCTTTGCATTTCAGTCTGGGAAGTTTTACTGACATGTCTTCCAGTTCACTGATTCTTTCCTTGGCTATTGGTCACCAGTCTACTGGTACCGGTTAGCTCACCAAAGGCATTCTTCGTTTTTGTCACAGTGCTTTTGAATCCTAGCATTTCTTTTCAATTCTTAATAGTTTTAATATCCCTGCCTATATTATCCATTTGTTCTCGCATGCTGTATGCTTTTTTTCATTACAGACTTTGGCATATTAATGACAGTTAATTTTACCTCCCAGTCTGATAATTGTGAAATCTCTGCCATATGAGTGTGGTTCTGTTGCTTGATTTATCTCTTCAAACTGTGTTTTTTCCTTGCCTTTTAGCATGGCTTGTAATTTTTTGTTGAAAGCTAGAAATGGTATATTGGGTAATAGGAACTCAGGTTGAATAGGCCTTTACTGTAAGGGTTTATTTTTATCATGCTAGGCATTATGCTGTGCTTATAATTTGGTGTTGTTATAGGTGTCTGAGTCTTCAATTTCCTCTAGTATCATTTTTTTATCCTCTGTTGTCTTTGGGTTTCCCTAGAAATCTCTTCTTACAGTCTGAGCCTTGCAGTTCTTTCAGCTGAAATCTTAGCATTATACAGGAGCCCTGCTGATGTGGCGGGGGAAGGCAGGGTGTGTGTGTATTTGAGGGGGTGCTGGGGGGGAGTGTCCTATAGTCCTGTGATTAGGTTTCAGTCTTTCACTGAGTGTGTCTCCAGACTGTGACCTTCACAAATGCTTCTCTGTCCCCTTGGCTCTGCTTAGGTGAGACAGGAAGTCAAGAGGGGCTTCAAGCTGAGGATTTTTCCTCTCCCAAGTAGGTTAGGCTCTGGTGAAGTAGTTTCCCTTGAGGGCAGGTGGAGAACAGAATGCTCTGGTCATATTTCAATATGGTTACTTTCTATCTGGGTGTATTTCAAAATGGCTACTTCTTTCCTCCCCCTGCTAGAAGCAGAAGGGAATTTTTCTCTGTCTTTACTGTGAGAAGCTGGTGGGCATCCTAGAGGTAATAAAAATCACAAAAGCAGAGGGTGAGAAGAACCTAAGACTGGACCCCCAAGGAGTTTTTAACTTTCAAGCTAGTCCACACACAGTCTCCAGCAGTTCATCAATTAGGTTTTACATGGCTCCATTGACTTCTGTTCCTGTAAGCTGTGATTCTCTATTTGCCTATCTCTCCAGGTTTCAGGGCATCACTGTTAAATGTGCTCTATGATAGCAATTCTCTGATAGAGCTAAGAGGACTTATTGATTTTCAGTTTGTTTAGCTTTTTTCCTATTGTGAGGACTGGAATGATGAATTCTAAGCTCTTTACAAATCTGAGCAGAAACCTGAATTCCAGTGAATGAATCCAAGCAGAAACCTCAAGTCTCATAAATAAAATGGAATTTTATTTCTTGTGTTTAATCTCTGTTGACTATGACTAGTTTATAGTATGTCAACAATATTATTTTATGTCCCAAAACTAATACAAAATTTTTTTCATAATGTTAAGTATTCAAATAGACATCAGTTAAGCAGTATACACTAATCCAATAGCTGTCCAAATAACCAGATGCATTCTGTCAGGTGAACACATGAATCATAAACATAAATCAGTAATTTTCTCCAAGTTTTTAACTCATCCAAGTTAGTAAATCATCACGACAATTTTATTGCTTATCAAAAAGAATAAACACTTCTCTTTTTTCCTTCTTAATGGCCATCAGAGGCTTAAAAAATTACTAGTGTGCATTTTGATGTGCTTCCCTAATACCAGTAATAAATTGGTAATGATAAGACACTAAGCAATAATGTCCACCAGGAGAATAGCAGTAATTCATTCAAGGCATGACTCAAAAACTTCTAAATGTCTTCTAAATGTCTGAAAACAGGTTCACTGTAATTGTCCTACTGACAGAAACTTCAAACACAGGTTAAATATAAAAGGTACTGAGAAAGGATAAAGTATTTTATCCATTCTGTAAGCTTATCACTTCTATAAGAAATTTGTACTTTGATGTTACTAGATCTATAATTTGAGAGAAGGTGGAAAATACAGATTTTTAATTTTATTTTCTTGCCACAATAAATGGACAATTTAAAGGGCAGACTTTTTCACTCTTACTTTACAACTGCTAATTATACTACTCTGAAGCCTGATGTAATTAATTCACTTTTAGTAAAGTCAACAGAATTGTTTGTACAAGCAAAATGATCTATTTTATTTAATAAATATTTGTATTCTGCTTCCTATGATACTAGAACAGGTATTTCTGGATATATAGTTAAAAATATACACATACATACATATATATAACATATTCAAGAAATATGGTTATAAATATACAAAGAAAACAAATATATATTACAAACATATATAAACATAATCCTGTGGTTGTAAATATAAAAAAGCTATGTATAAATTTATGGAAAAATTTATAGAAAGAGATTTTTCTAAGTGACAGTTTTAAAAATAGGAAAGCTCCCATCTGTTTAAGGGATTAGGAGAGGCTTTATTAAAAGCATAGCATTTGAAATATGTTTGAAAGACAAAACTTTTTGTGTGTGCAATGATGGGGAGGGGACACACCAGAATGGGAAGAAAAATTCCAGCTAGAAACACTGGTATAGGCAAAGTTATGACAGAAGAAGGAAAATGTAATGGTTTATACAGACACCAGCAAATGTAGTATTCTCTCGTTAGACTGTTAAGTTTCAAGTAGAGGATTAGTAGGAGTTAAATCCAAAAATTTGGGGCCATTTTGAAGAAAGTCTTGAATAAAAGGCTGAGTGGGCATTTAAATTTAATTAGTAGGCAATGAGGAACCACAGACAGTTTTGAGAAAAGATAAAGTTTAAGAGTTGTATTTTAAGAATACTAATCTTAAATTTCAGTTGAAGGACCAGAAACAACAGAAAATATAAGTGCAACACCCAACTAAAAGGCCATGGCACTAATCTAGACAAGAAATAATAAATGACCAAACTAACATGGTAGCACAGTAATAGAAATAAGGAGAAAAGTACTGGATCCCAGAGATAAAGCACAGTGGACAGGCTCTAAAAGCTGCTAAAGATCTCTATCTCTTGGTATTCTCACCCCTGTGTGATCCTCTCCCCTTGAGTGTGGGCAGAACTTGTGACTTGTTTCTAACCAGCAGAATATGGAAAAGGAGATGTCACTTCCACGATTACGTTATATAAGATTATAACTTCTGTCTTGCTAGTGGACTCTCTCTGCTATGATGAGACAATGGTTGTGGTGGGCAAAAATTAACAACACATTGGCCGGATGCAGTGGCTCACATCTATAATCCCAGCACTTTGGGAGGCCAAGGCAGGTGGATCACCTGACGTCAGGAGTTCAAGACCAGCCTGGCCAACAAGGTGAAACCCCATCTCTACTAAAAATAGAAAAATTAGCCAGGCGTGGTGGCAAGCACCTGTAATCCCAGCTACTGGGGAGGTTGAGGCAGGAGAATTGCTTGAACCCGGGAGGCAGAGGTTGCAGTGGGCCAAGATCGTGCCACTGCACTCCAGTCTGGGCGATAAGAGCAAAACTCTGTCTCAAACACCCCCACAAAAAAACCACACGTCTAAAGATTTAAACTTAGATGGCTATGGAAATGTGATGCTATTAACATAAGTTAGAGAAAAGGGTTGGACTATTTTCTTTATGGTTGTGGAGCAGAACAGTAGTAAGAAACTTGATTTTGTGGACATTAAAATATCTGGTCCATCAAAAATGCTTAATAAAATTCATAAGAGAAGCCAGGGCTAGAGATAAAAATAAATCATCTACATAACAAAAACAATTGAAACCATAGACTTAGACTATTTTCAGTGATATTAAGGCCTAAGTAACTAGCTGGGGCAAAATGGAGTTGAGGCTATTAAGGAACTTTGAGGTCAAGGTGTTAAAGGGTCATAAACATTATTCTCATTGCCAATATACTAAGAGAAAAATAAGAAATATAGAAGCCAGATGCTAAGGTTATTAAGGAAAGCAGGCAAGTTCCCCAGATTTATACACAAAGAAAAAAAGAAAAAAGTTGGGGCAAAAATACAATCATAATTTATTACTAGTGAGCATCTAGTTCAGTCTTCACATCTCCATCTTAAATGCTAAACTACATCAGCAGAGTAAGCCCTTACAACATTCCAGCCTAACAGTTCTTTGGTTTCCTCTAATATATGTGGAATCAAGGGATCTAGATGGTGTCCAAAATTTAGTGATTCCAAGTAAAAGAATCTTTCTTTGCCTTACTTGCATTATTGCCCTCAAGGATGATGTAATGTAAAAATACTCTAAAATGAAATTCTGTTTCTTTTAAAACTAAAGAGTTTTATGAGTTACCATTATTTGTCATTATTTTTCAAGTATCTTAAGTAGATAAGGATTAAGTATATCTATGATGCACAGGGAACATATGAATCACTAAAGTAAAAGTTAAAATATGTGTACTTCTGCACATGTACTTCTGCACTAAATGCACTTCTGATTTAAGTATGTGAACAAACATAATGCTTGAAAAATTAGAAAGCCAGGTAAGAAACTTTATACCTAAGCTTCTTAAATATCTTACCTCAGAAGCAGTAGCTGCAATATTGACACTGCTTGCCTGCCCGTTCATTAGGTCCATGCTTTCCTCATCAGTCCCTGACCTTATGTTAACAGCAACAGAGGACTGACTGCCTCATGTCCAAGGCCACAAATACATTATTCCTATAAAAAATAAAAAAGTTAAGCATATGTCTTCTTCGAAGTTTAAGAAAACAACTCTATGCCTACTACCATGCCAAGAAACAAAAATTTCAACTTCACTAAACTCTATTTATTATCTTAGCTCAGTCACTATATCCAAACTGAGGACAATCTTCTATGCTCTTTTCAGACAATCAGAACACTAAACAGTATTCAATAGATGTTATTGTTATGTTCTTCATAAGCAAAGCAAAAGCATAACTTTTCATTAAGTGGGTATTATGAGGGAAAAAAATCAAATGTACAACTTTCTTAAAGTAAATAAAATGTGTAAAAAAACGGGTGGCAAAGTAACACATACCACAACACAATAAATTTTTAGTGATCCAAATGACACCCGTAAATCAACAATACTGAATAAGCTTATCACAGCTAGTGATCTAGATTACCAACATATCACAAATACTTAAAATATTATGAACTACATGTCATAAAAATACAATCATCTCTCAGTATTCATAGGGGATTTGTCCCAGGATCCACTATAGATGCCAAAATCCACCGATGCTTAAGGCCCTTATATAATGGTACAGTATTTGCATATCACCTATACACATCCTCTTGTATACTTTAAATCATCTCCAGATTACTCATAATACTTAATACAGTGCCAGTGCTATGTAAATTGTTGTTATACTATATTGTTTAGGGAATTATAGCAAGGAAAAGTCTGTACATGTTCAGTACAGATGCAACCATCCTTTTTTTTTTTTTTTGCCCCAAGTAGTTTCAACTCAGATTTGTCTGAATCCAGATGTAGAACCCACGGACATGGTGGCTTTACTGTAACATAATATACACTATGTTTATTTGTATAGGACTTTAAAGTTTATTAAATATCTTTAATATATTATGTTGATTTGCACAACTACCAATAACACTAATTAGGGAAGATATAAACACATAACAAAGAAACACGGAGCTTCTGAGGACACGGGATGGTAAATAAGGAGCCAAGAACAAGTTTCAAGCCATCAAAATTCTAGTCAAATATTCTTTTCACAACACAGATTTTCCACTTTACTAGAAGTCAGAGTACTTACTTGAAGTTCTAATACCTTTCCATAAATAACTTGCCATATAAACTGAGTAGGTAACTTTACCTCTCTAGGACAGAATTTCTTCCTCTTTGTAAAATGACAGCAGTAATGACCTTTAAGATCCCTTTTCAACTTTAAAGATCTATGACGTTTTTCATAAGATAAATGGTAAGTGTCTATAAATTAGGTCCTCTATGCTATATTCACTTTAAAAGCGGAGTTTTAAATGTTAATAATAATTACTTCAATGCTAAGTTTCCTTTCTCTGGAGAAGCAATATAGGATATAGTGATTTAAAAGCACAAATTTTGGAACCACATTACCTCTGTGTAAACCCAGGAAATTTTAACTTTTCTGTACTCAGTTTTCTCATCTATAAAATAGGGATAATAAGTACCTACTTCATAGAGTTGTGGTGAAGCGAAATGAGATAATATACACAAAGCACCTAAAACAGTGTTGGTACATGGTAAATATGCTATTAATATGACGCAGTGATGATGCAGATGTTAGACTTAATCCCCATAAAGCTTAAATTCAACAGAGTCTCTTAAATAAAAAAGACAAAACCTTAGAAATATACCTTTGGGAAGCAATTGTTGCTGAGCATCACCAAAAATCCTAATTGCAAACACAATGAATGAGAATGGCTAAGATCTGTTTCCTAGATGTAGTAAAACATGCCCTTGGTTTTGAAATGCTTAAAAATTATTACTAATGATAGCAGCCATCAGTCACATCTTGATTTATCTTAATTTATTCAGATACAGCCTAGGTACCTGCTAAGAGCAGAACATCGTGCTAGGATTTTTAAAATAGAAATATATTCAAAATCATGAAGTTTTAAAACTATTTAACAGCACCTACTTAGAAAATCAACGTGAAAATGAATAAACTACAAAACAATTTCCTCCCATCTAAACTGTCTTATTCTATAAGCTTCATTATCCTTATAGTATTAAGAATCAATTTATATTTATACTGCTATACAACAAAACCAGCTTGATAATCCAGATTCTCTCTGAACGTAGCGCTCAGTTTGCAAAATATTTTTCAAATAATTTCATTTCATTCCTACTTTCTAGGCAAGATTAAGTATAACATGAATTTATAAATCAGGGGTGCCCCCTAGTGCTAAGAAAAAGATTTTAATTTAATAGTTAAAGGAGTTGTATCTTTAACTTACTTTACATATCAAAATATACAATTTATTACTATTACTTAAAAAAAGGTAATACAGACCAGGAACAATATTAAAATATTTGTAAACTATAAGCATGAAGAATCACGTTTTCTCTGCTTTTTTTTTTTCTGAGACAGAGTTTTGCTTGTTGCCCAGGCTGGCATGCAATGGCATGATCTCAGCTCACTGCAACATCCGCCTCCCAGGTTCAAGCAATTCTCCTGCCTCAGCCTCCTGAGTAGCTGGGATTATAGGCACAAGTCACCACACCCAGCTAATTTTGGATATTTTTAGTAGAGACAGGGTTTCACCATGTTGGCCAGGCTGGTCTCGAACTCCTAACCTCAGGTGATCTGCCGGCCTTGGCCTCCCAAAGTGCTGGGATTACAGGCGTCAGCCACTGCACCTGGCCTTCTCTGCTTTTAAAATAAATTGTCACTCATGTATTTCATGAAAATTAAGGTGACATTAAAATCCATTACATATTTTAAAATATAGCGAAGCATACCTTAAAGAATATAAACTTTTCATAACTATTTACAAATGTACATGTCAATAGTTTGTTTGTTTGTTTGTTTGTTTTTTTTTGAGATGGAGTCTTGCTCTGTCGCCCAGGCTGGAGTGCAGTGGCGGGATCTCGGCTCACTGCAAGCTCCATCTCCCAGGTTCACACCATTCTCCTGCCTCAGCCTCCTGAGTAGCTGGGACTACAGGTGCCCGCCACCACGCCCGGCTAATTTTTTGTATTTTTAGTAGAGACGGGGTTTCACTGTGTTAGCCAAAAGTCAATAGTATTTAATAATGTTGAAGTATAACAGAGAGGCTTATATGATATTATAAAAATACTACAAGTTCTAAAAGACAGAGATACGAGTTTATTCTTTTAGTACGTGCTTCAAAGACCTTTCTATACTTTGCACACAGAAAAGTTCACATTAAATATACCAAATATATGCTTTAATATTTTATTTACTTCTGTGTTATAAATGACAAGATCTTTCAACTTGACTACCAACATCACAACAGCCTTTTTTTTAAGAGACAAGGTCTTGCTCTGTTATGCAGGCAGGAGCACGTGGCACAATCAGCTCACTGCAGCCTCCAATTCCTGGGGTCAAGCAATCCTCCCACCACCTCAGCTTTCTGAGTAGCTGAGGTGTGCACCACCATGCCCGGCTAATTTTTTACATTTTTTTAGAGACACGGTATCACTATTACATCATCATCTATAAAATAGCAGACGTTATTTCTCAAAGCGTAAAGAATAGTTTAAAAATAGGCCAGGTACAGGGGCTCACGCCTGTAATCCTAGCACTTCGGGAAGCTAAGACTGGTGGATTACCTGAGGTCAGGAGTTCGAGACCAGCTGGCCAACATGGTGAAACCCCGTCTCTATTAAAAACACAAAAAATTACCTGGGTGTGGTGGCACATGCCTGTAATCCCAGCTTCTTGGGAGGCTGAGGTAGGAGAATCGCTTGAACCTGGGAGGCGGAGGTTGCAGTGAGCCGAGATTGCACCACTGTACTCCAGCCTGGGAGACAGTGAGACTCCGCCTCAAAAAAATGTTTAAAAATAACACGGTTACTTCATTCACTTAAGTTAAAATTGTTTTGCCTTCAGTCAATAAAAAGAGATTCTACACCTAAGTCTTCCAAATATAATTTTGTCACATTCGAACTAAACTATGAAAGTATGGGCTGATTCATTTGTAAACTGTCCCACATCTACACAGAAAGGTTATATTTCCATATACCTAAACAGCTTGAAACTAAACAACTTGTAGGGGAAGACAGACTTTCAAATGATTAAATATTAAAGGGAGAAAAATCTATAAAATAATGCATTTAAAGGTTATGCTTTATCTCCTGTATAGAAAGTTCACTCAAGATAATTTGTTAAGTAATCCTAATAGACAAGAACTGAGATCTCCTAAGATACCTGACCCAAAATATGAATATAGGTTAACTAGAAATTCAAGTAATAGAAAAGAAGTTCCAAATAAAAAGATAAACTGTGCTCCAAATATTTTGTGTTTTTGTTTTTGGTGGGTATGAAGGTATTTTGGCCAGATGCTCTACTCAAAAGACTACCCCATAAAAGTTCACTTAACTGTTAATAGCCTATATTTGCAATAAGACAAACAAGAAAACCAACATCCGGATACAGTATTAGCAGTTAAGGCATGAAAACAACCCAAGTGAATCAGAAATAGTTTTAAATATTTGACAAAAGTGTGCTACTGTGGACCTAGGAATGGTCAGAGAAAGGAACATAGCATATTAGTACGGAACAGCAGAACAGAAAAACAACATGGCAGTGCTAATGGGATAAGACAGACATCAAGATTCCATGGTTGGAGGCTCTTGGGTGTAAGAGATTCCCCAATCCCTAGGGGACAGCCATTAAGGATCTCTTGTACCTGGAACATGAGGCTAAACTGAATATCACAGAATAATCTATAGGCAAGGGACTGCTACACAATGGAAAACTATGCAGCCATTAAAATACTGTAATACTTAATGACACATGAAAAAAATATTTATAATATACTGCTAAATGAAGCAATTTACCAAACAGTATTTAAAGTATAGTCGTTTTTGGTAATCATTATTATAACATAAAGAAGAGAGATGCACCAACATACACTAAAATGTGGTTATCGCTAGGTTTATAAGACAATTTTTCCCTAACTTTAGCTTACCTGTATATTTTTAAATTTCCTACAGACATTAATTAGAAAAAAGTAAAAAAACATCAGTTTTTCCTCACAGACTGCTTACTACTTACAAGAAAAAAAAATAAGTAACTATACTGTGTGAAGAACTGGACAATCCCTTAACTGAGTAGATCAAAATTATTATCACTAATGGGGAAAAGAGAGACATCATGTGCCTCTGGATGTGATGATACTCCGGGAAGGACACAACACTACTGTCAAGAAGTTGAGCTGGGACCCCATAACTGAAATCTAATCTCAAGGACATGGACAAGTCTAATCTGAGAAACACTGGATAAATATATTCTTCAAAAAATGCCAATGTTATGAGAAAGGCTGAAGAACTATTACAATTTAAAGGAAACGCAAGAGATATGGCAACTAAAGGTCCTGTACTGGATGGTAGTAAATGCTTTAAGAGATATTACTGGATTCACAAAATTGGAATATAGACTGTAGATTACTGTATCAATTTCCTAAATGTGACAATTTCCTGTAGTTATTAATACATAAAGAAGGCTGGGTGTGGTGGCTCATGCCTGTAATCCCAGCACTTTGGGAGGTCGAGGCAGGTGGATCACCTGAGATCAGGAGTTCGAGACCAGCCTGGCCAACATGGTGAAACCCTGTCTCTATTAAAAATACAAAATTTAGCTGGGCGTGATGGCTGGTACCTGTAATCCCAGCTACCAGAGAGGCTGAGGCAGGAGAATAGCTTTAACCCGGGACGGGGAGGTTGCAGTGAACCGAGATAGTGCCACTGCACTCCAGCCTGGGCAACAAGAGCGAAACTCCGTCTCAAAACAACAACAACAACAACATAAAAGAACACCTTTGTTTTTAAGAAACACGGAAGTACTAAGAGGTAAAAGGGTGGCCAGGCACGGTGGTTCACGCCTGTAATCCCAGCACTTTGGGAGGCTGAAGTGGGTGGATCACCTGAGGTTAGAAGTTCGAGACCAGCCTGGCCAACATGGTGAAACCCTGTCTCTACTAAAAATACAAAAGTTTGCCAGGCCTGGTGGTGGGTGCCTATTGTACCAGCTACTCAGGAGGCTAAGGATGCAGTGAGCCAAGATTGCATCACTGCACTCCAGCCTGGGCAAGAGAACGAGACTGTCTCAGGAAAAAAAAAAAAAAAAAAGTATGAAGTATGCAAACTAATCTTAAATATTTCAGGAAAACAGTATGTATATGTGTGACTGAGAAAATAAAGTGAATGATAAAGATAATGTGGCATCTTTTTTCCCCCAACATGGTTGATTAGAGGCTTTTAGCATGCATCAACCACTTGGAAATATCAAGATAGTGCATAAAGATCAACTGTGGGCTGGGCATGGTGGCTCAAGCCTGTAATCCCAGCACTTGGGGAGGCCGAGGTGGGTGGATTGCTTCACTTCTGCTTAGGAGTTCAAGACCAGCCTGGGTGACACGGTAAAATCCTATCTCTAAAAACAAAAACAAAAAATCAGCCAGGCATGGTGGTGCGCACCTGTAGTCCTAGCTACTTGGGACACTGAAGCAGGAGAATCACCCGAGCCTGGGAGGCCGAGGCTGCAGTGAGCCGTGATCATGCCACAGCACTCCGGCCTAGGCAAGAGAGTGAGACCTTGTCTCAAAAAAAAGAAAAGAAGTAATTGACTATGTAAGCTTTAATTCAGGAAGGAAAACAGAAACCCAGTGGAATCATAAACGACACCCAGAGCCTGGGAAGGAGAACACAGGCTGATAAAAGTGAGTGAGGCCCCAGTATGCAAGAAAGGCAGAGAGCCTCTCTCTGTGACATCTTTTCCCTGGGGATCTGAGCAACCCAGGCCAAGGAAGAGAACATTGTTGCTCCTAATCCCTGAAGCTAACTGGGGTGTTGGAACTGTGCTTTCCCTCACTGCAAGCCTTGGATGCGTGGGGAGAGCTGCTACAGCTGCACTTTCTCCCAGACAATGAGATGTGCAGCCAGGGCCAGCTTGATGACCTGAAACCAGTCTACGTATATCACTGCTGGGTGCCCCAGCACACTCTCCTAAGATCGTGGCGCAGCAGGGCCCTCTCCACTCCACCTCAGGCATAAATCCAGACATTTGGAGCACCTACTTGCCTGGACCAGCAGCCTGGGCCACCTTACCCTTCATGGACATTGATCATAGTGCAGCAGGGCCCTCTCTGCTTCACACCCAGGCAGATCTCCAGGTATTCAGAGCATCCCTTTGCAAGGATCAGCAGGCTGAACCAACCTACGCCCTTTCTGTGCATAGATTATGGTGCAGTAGGGCCCTTTCTGCTTCACGCTTAGGCAGATCTCCAAGCATTTGGAGCACCTGCTTGCATGGACTAGCAGCCTGAGTCACCCCATCCTTCCAGTGCGTGGTGGGTCCTCTCCACTTCATGCCCAGGGAGATCTCCAGGCATTCAAAGCACCCACTTGCCTGCTTCAGCAGCCTGACCTGCCTCACCCTTCCTGGGTATATATCATGGTGCAGCAGGGCCTCTCTGCTCTATGCCCAGGAAGATCTCCAGGCATTCAAAGCACTCATTTGCTGGGATTAGTAGCCTGAACAGCCCCACCTTTCCTGTGCAGAGATCCAGGTGCAGGGGGTCCCCATCTCTGCTTCATATCCAGGCAGATCTCCAGGCATTTGGAGCACCTGCTCATCTGGAACAGCAGCCTGAGCCACCCTACCATTCCTGTGCAGAGATCCTGGTGCATGGGCGGCTATCTCTGCTCCATGCCCAGGCCCCAGGCATATCTCCAAGCATCTGGAGCACACACTCTCCTGGATTATGAGTTTAGGCTGCCCCTATCTATGTGTAGAGAACTTGGGGTCAAGGAGGTTTCTCAGCTCCACACCTGGACACACTTCTGGGCGCTTGGTGGCCACCCACTGGATTCTCCTTTGGCCTTGGTTTTTGTGCCTGCCACTGGGGGACTTGTAGGTGGACCTGCTTGGTCCAGCCCTGCCCACCTTCCACCCCTCCCCACACCTCCCCAGGACTGAGGAGGGAGCACAGACCACTATTTACTCCACAAATCAGCCCACTTCCTGAGGCAACAGAGAGCATCTCCCAGTAAACAAGGATCAAGTGTACACCCAGCCACTTTGGCCACAGCTAGCTCTTACCCGTAAGCGCCATCTACTGGCTGATAGGTAGAACTGCATATCCCAATTAAAAACCTGCCAACAGAAGTGCTTATGGTTACAGAAGTCAAAAGACCCTACCCAGCATTCTCTATAGTCACACCCCCTAGGGAGTGGGGAAAGGGAAGGAAGAAAAAATAATATCACAGAGAAAGAAGGAAAAAATTCTACCTGCACAAAAATAATTACAAAAATTGAAGCGCCAATGTCTCCAGATGAGAAGGAACCAACACAAGGATTCTGCACCATGAAAAATCTGAATACAGTGACACCACCAAGGGATCACACAAGCTCTCCTGCAATGGTCCCTAACCAAAATGGAAACTCAGAAATGACAGATAAAGAATTCAAAGCACGGACTAAAAGGAAGCTCAACAAGATCCAAGACAAGGTCGAATATCAACACAAAGAAACTTCTAAGGCAATCCAGGAAATAAAGGAAGAGATAAACATCTTAAAAAGAAATCAGGCCAGATACAGTAGCTCACATCTATAATCCCAGAACTTTAGGAGACTGAGGTGGGGGCATCACTATAAGCCCAGGAGTTCGAGACAGCTTCTGGCCTATAGTTGTGCTCTGTGGGAACTCAGCTGGATGGCACAAGCCTCCCGTTATCCTAGAAAGTACCTAGATGGCAGGGTGGGCATCCCCACCCACCTCTGCTACTGGTAGCTAGGCAAGCTGCACCTCCTACAGCTTCCAGTCCAGTGGTCCTACTTCAGCCTGAATCTGTTGAGGAGCACAGCCTCCCATCTTCCTGGAAACACTCAGATGACAGGGTGGTCAACTCCACCCACTCCTGGCCTGGTCTCTTGTAGCCAGACAGGCCATACCTGCAACAGCTTCCAGCCCAGCAGTCCCGCTTCTGCCTGAATTCTATAGGCAGGCACAACCCTGTGATTCCTGGGGAGCACATGAACAGCAGAATAGGGCTTACCTGGCAAGGATATGGCCTTTGCATAAGGGAGCCCCATGGACCAGAACATCCAATAAAAGAAATGCAGGCACAGAGACAGTAAACAGAGGGGGCTCCTCCACAACCCAAGAGCAGACTAGACTCAAAACCAGTCGACTGAACCCACCTTATACCATAATCTAACCTCCAAGGGCATCCAAGAAGATAAAAGCAAAAAAAAAAAAAAAAAAAAAAAGCCAAAGGACAGCAACTTCAGAGACTGAAGAACTATCAGCCCACATGGATGAGAAAGAACCAGTACAAAAAACTCAAAAGGCCAGACTGTCCTGTCTTCTTAACTCCAACTACATTGGTTCCCCAGCAATTACTCATAACCTGGCTGAAATGACAGAAATAGAATTCAGAATAGGAATGAAGATAACTGACATTCAGGAAATAGTCAAAGCCCAATCAAAAAATTCTAAGAAATACAATAAAACAATACAGGAGATAAAAGACGAAATGGTCATTTTAAGAAAGAACCAAACTAAGCTGAAGGAACTGAAAAACTCACTTCAAGAATTTCAGAAAACAATCACAAGTCTTAATGGCAAAATCAACCAAGATGAGAAAAGAATTTCAGAGCTCAAAGACCTGCTCTCCAAAATAACTCAGACAAAAACAAAAAAACAATAAATATGTGATTATGTAAAGAGACCAACTCTACGACTTATTGACATCCCTGAAAGGGAGAAAAAGCAGGCAACTTGGAAAACATTTCAAGACATTATCCGTGAAAATTTCCTCAACCTCACTAAAGAGGACAACATTCAAATTCAGGAAATGCAGAGAACCTCTGAAAAATACTACACAAGAAGACCAATCCCAAGACACACAGTCATCTGATTCTCCAAGGTCAAAATGAAAGAAAAAATGTTAAAGGCAGCCAGAGAGAGCAGGTAGGTCACCTACAAAGGGAACCCCATCAGGCTAATGGCTGTACTTTGAGCCCAAAACCTACAAGCCAGAAGAGATTGTGGGCCTATGTATTGGTTAGTTCTCACACTGCTATAAAGACACACTGACTAGGTGTGGTGGCTCACACCTGTAATCCCAGCACTTTGGGAGGCTGAGGTTGGCAGATCACTTGAGGTCAGGAGTTCAAGACCAGCCTGGCCAACACAGTGACACCCCATCTCTACTAAAAATGAAAAAAAAAATTAGCTGGGTGTGGTAGTGGGCACCTGTAATCCCAGCTACTCAGGAGACTGAGGTAGGAGAATCACTTGAGCCCAGGAGGTGGTTGTGCAATGAGCTGAGATTGCACTGTTGCAGGAAGTCAGGGACCCTGAACGGAAGAACCAGCTGAAGCCATGGCCGAAGAACATAAATTGTGAAGATTCCATGGACATTTATTAGTTCCCCAAATTAATACTTTTAAAATTCTTATGCCTGTCTTTACTGCAATCTCTGAACATAAATTGTGAAGATTTCATGGACACTTATCACTTCCCCAAATTAATACTTTTAAAATTCTTATGCCTGTCTTTACTGCAATCTCTGAACATAAATTGTGAAGATTTCATGGACACTTATCACTTCCCCAAATTAATACTTTTAAAATTCTTATGCCTGTCTTTACTGCAATCTCTGAACATAAATTGTGAAGATTTCATGGACACTTATCACTTCCCCAATCAATACTCTTGTGATTTCCTATGCCTATCTTTACTTTAATCTCTTAATCCCGTCATCTTCGTAAACTGAGGATGAATGTTGCCTCAGGACCCTGTGATGATTGCGTTAACTGCACAAATTGTTTAAACAATATGAAATCTGGGCACCTTGAAAAAAGAAGAGGATAACAGCGATGTTCAGGGAACAAAGGAGGTAACCTTAAAGTCTGGCTGCCTGTGGGCCGGGTGGAACAGAGCCTATTTCTCTTCTTTCAAAAGCAAATAGGAGAAGTATCGCTGAATTCTTTTTCTCAGCAAGGAACATCCCTGAGAAAGAGAATACATTCCCAAGGGGAGGTCTCTGAAATGGCCGCTTTGGGAACGTCTGTCTTTTACAGTTGTAGATAAGGGACGAAATAAGCCCCGGTCTCCTGTAATGCTCCCAGCCTTATTAGGACAAGGAAATCCCCGCCTAACAAATTTTGGTCAGACTGGTTATCTGCTCTCAAACCCTGTCTCCTGATAAAATGTTATCAATGACAATGCGTGCCTGAAACTTCATTAACAATTTTAATTTCGCCCCGGTCCTGTGATCTCGCCCTGCCTCCATTTGCCTTGTGATATTTTATTACCTTGTGAAGCATGTGATCTCTGTGACCCACACCCTATTCGTACACTCCCTTCCCTTTTGAAAATCACTAATAAAAACTTGCTGGTTTTGCAGCTTTGGGGGCATCGCGGAACCTGCTGACATGTGATGTCTCCCCCGGACACCCAGCTTTAAAATTTCTCTCTTATGTACTCTTTCCCTTTATTTCTCAGACTGGCCAACACTTAGGGAAAATAGAAAAGGACCCACATAAAATATTGGGGGCTGAAATTCCCCCAATATTGCACCACTGAACTCCAGCCTGGGCGACAGAGCAAGACTCTATTAAAAAAAAAAAAAAAAAAAAGACATACCTGAGACTGGGTTATTTATAAAGAAAAGTTGTTTAATTGGCTCTGGTTCTACAGGCTGCGCAAGCTTCTGCTTCTGGGGAGGCCTCAGGACACTTACAATCATGGCAGAAGGCAAAGGGGAAGCAAGCATATCTTCACATGGCCAGCAGGAGAGAGAGAACACAAAGTGGGGATCTGGTTGTTTTACACACTGTCAAACAACCAGATCTCGTGAGAACTCTATCATGAGACAGCACTAGGAGGATGGTGCTAAACCATTAGAAACCACCCCATGATCCAATCACCTCCCACTAGGCCCCACCTCCAACACTGGGGATTACAATTCAACATGAGATTTGGGTGGGGACACAGAGCCAAACCATACCAGCATATATTCAGTATTCTTAAAGAAAAAAATTTCCAACCAAGAACTTCATATCTAGCCAAACTAAGCTTCATAAGCAAAGAAGAAATAATATCCGTTTCAGAAAAGCAAATGCTAAGGGATTTCGTTACACCAGATCTGCCTTACAAAAAGTCCTGAAGGGAGTACTAAACATGGAAAGGAAAGACAGTTACTGGCCACTATAAAAATACACAAGTACACAGGCTAGTAACACTATAAAGGCACCACACAAGTCTGCATAATAACCAGCTAGCAACATGACAAAAGGAAATAATCCACACATCTCAATACTTACCTTGAACGTAAATGGACTAAATGCTCCAATTAAAAGGCACAGAGTGGCAAACTGGATAAAGAAGCAAGACCCAATTGTATGCTGTCTTCAAGAGACCCATCTCAAATGCAGTGGCACCCACAAGCTCCAAGTAAAAGGATGGAGAAAAATCTACCAAGCAAACGGAAAATGGAAAAAAGCAGAGGTTGCTATTCTAATTTCAGACAAAACAGACTTTAAACAAAGATTAAAAAAAAAATAAATAAAGGGCATTATATAATGGTAAAGGGCTCAGTTCAACAAGACCTAACTATTCTAAATATATACACACCCAAAACAGGAGCAGCCAGATCCATAAAGCAAGTTCTTAGGGACCTATGAAGAGACACAAACAAACACACAATAATAGTGGGAGATTTCAGCGCCTCACTGACAACAGGCAGATCATTCAGGACCTGAACTCAACACTTGATCAAATAGACCTAACACATTTACAGAACACTCCACACAGACAAGAGAATATACATTCTTCTCATCTGAACAAGGCACATACTCAAACTCAACCCACAATTGGACATAAAACAATCCTCATTAAATTAAAAAAAAAATCATACAAAGCACACTCTCACACTACAGTGTAGTAAAAATAGAAATCAATACTAAAGAAACTCAGTCAAAACTGTATAATTACATGAAAATTAAGCAATCTGTTCTTGACTGATTTCTGGGTAAACAACGAAATTAAGGCAGAAATCAAGAAATTCTTTGAAACTAATGAGAACAAAGTACAAAGGTACAAAAATCAGTAGCACTCCTATACACCAACATCCAAACTGAGAGCCAAAGCAAAAATGTAATCCCATTCACAATAGCCACAAAAAGAATTAAAAACCTAGGAATATAGCTAACTAGAGAGGTTTACTATCTTTACAATGAAGATTATAAAACACTGCTCAAAGAAACAGAGGACACAAACAAATGGAAAAGCATTCCATGTTCATGGCTAGGAAGACTCAATATTGTTGGCCAATGGCCATGCTGCCCAAAGCAATCTAAAGATTCAATGGTATTCCTATCAAACTACCAATGACATTCTTCACAGGATTAGAAAAAACTATTTTAAAATTCATGCGGAACCTCAAAAGAGCCCAAATAGTGAATGCAAGCCTAAGCAAAAAGAACAAAGCAGGAAGCACCACATTACCCAACTTCAAACTATACCACAAGGCTACAGTAACCAAAACAGCATGACACTTCTACAAAAACAGGCACACAAACCAATGGAACAGAACAGAGAGCACAAAAATAAGGCCATACACCTACAAACTGATCTTTCACAAAGCTGACAAAACCAAGCAATGGGAAAAAGACTCCCTATTCAATAAATGGTGGTGGGATAAGTGGATAACCATATGCAGAAGACTGAAACTGGACCCCTTCCTTGCACCATATATAAATACAAAAATCAACTCAAGATGGAGTAAAGACTTAAAGGTAAAACTTAAAACTATAAAAACCCTGGAATGATAACCTAGGAAATACCACTCTGGACATAGGCCCTGGCAAAGATATCATAACAAAGACTCCAAAAGCAATTGCAACAAAAACTGACAAATGAGACCCAATTAAACTAAGGAGCTTCTGCACAGCAAAAGAAACTATCAGAGTAATCAGATACCCTAGAGAATGGAAGAAAATATTTTCAAACTATGTAACTGAAAAATATCTAATATCCAGAATCTATAAGGAACTTAAACAAATTTACAAGCAAAAAACAACCCCATTAAAAAGTGGGCAAAGGACATGAACAGATACTTCTCAAAAGACCTAAATATGGGCAATAAGCATATTAAAAAACGCTCAACATCACTATCATTAGAGAAGTGCAAATCAAAACCATAATGAGATACCATCTCACACCAGTCAGAATGGCAATTATTAAAAAGTCAAGAAATAACAGATGCTGGCAAGGCTTCAGAGAACTGGAAATGTTTATACACTGCTGGTGGGAATGTAAATTAGTTCAGCCACTGTGGAAAGCAGCTTGGCAATTTCTCAGAGATCCCAAAGCAGAACTGCCATTCAACCCACAATCCCACTATTTAGTATATACCCAAAAGAATATAAATTGTTCCAAAACAAAGACATATGCACATGTATGTTCACTGCAGCACTACTCGCAATTGCAAAGACATGGAATCAACCTAAATGCCCACTAACGGTAGACTGAATAAAGAAAATATGGCATATATACATCATGGAATACTACACAGTCATAAAAAAGAGTGACATCATGTCCTTTACAGAAACATGGATGGAGCTGGAGGCCATTATCCTAAGTGAAACACAGGAACCAAAAACAAAATACTGCATGTTCTTCACTAATAAATGGGAGTTAAACACTGAGTACAGTGGGCACAAAGAGGGGAACAACTGACACCAGGGCCTACTTGAGAGTGGAGAGTGGAAGAACAGTGAGGATTGAGAAACTACTTACTGGGTACTATGCTTATTACCTGGGCAACAAAACAAATCTGTACATCAAACCCCTCAAAACACAATTGACCTACATAACAAATACCCCTGACACTAAAATAAAATAAAATTTAAAAATCAATCAGAGCTTCTGGAACTAAAGAACTTAAATTTAAAAACAGGAGGCAAAGGTGGGTGGATCACCTGAGGTCAGGAGTTTGAGACCTGCCTGGCCAACATGTTGAGACCCCGTGTCTACTAAAAATACAAAAATTAGCCAGGCGTGATGGCGTGTGCCTGTAATCTCAGCTACTTGGGAGGCTGAGGCAGGAGAATCACTTGAACCTGGGAGGCGGAGGTTGCAGTGAGCCGAGATTACGCCATTACACTTCAGCCTGGACAAAAGAGCGAGACTCTGCCTAGAAAACAAACAAACAAAAACAGCTGAAAGCTTTATCAATAAACTGAACCAAACAGAAGAAAGAATTTCAGAGCTTAGAGACGAGACCCTCAAACAAACCCAGTCACGCAAAAATAAAGCAAAAAGAATTTTTTTTTTTTTTTTTTTTTTTTGAGACAGAGTCTCGCTCAGTCGCCCAGGCTGGAATGCAGTGGCTCGATCTCCGCTCACTGCAAGCTCCGCCTCCTGGGTTCACGCCATTCTCCTGCCTCAGCCTCCCAAGTAGCTGGGACAGTAAAAATAATTTTTAAAACCAACAAAGTCGGGCCAGGTGTGCTGGCTCATGTTTGTAATCCCAGCACTTTCGGAGGCCAAGGTGGGCAGATCACTTGAGGCCAGAAGATTGAGACCAGCCTGGCAAACATGGCCAAAACCCTGTCTCTACTAAAAACACAAAAATTAGCCAGGCATGGTGGCACATGCCTGCAACGTCAGCTACCTGGGAGGCTGAACCACAAGAACCGCTTGAACCTGGGAGGCAAAGGTTGCGGTGAGCCAAGATTGTGCCATTGCACTCCAGCCTGGGTGACACAGCAAGACTCTCAAAAAAAAAAAAAAAAAGAATAAAGTCTTTGAGAAATATGTGGGATTATGTAAACTGACCAAACCTACAAATTATTGGCACTCTTGAAAGAGACAGAGAAGAAGAAAACCACCTGGAAAATATATTTGAGAAAATAATTCAAGAAAATTTCCCTAATCTTGCTAAAGAGAGAGACATCCAGGTATAAGAAATCCAGAGCACCTGTGAGACACTATCCAAAATGAACATCACCAAGGCATATCATCACCAGACTGTTGAAAGTCAATGCTAAGGAAATAATCTTAAAGACAAATAGAGAAAAAGGTCAGATCATGTACAAAGGGAACCACATCAGTCTAACAGCAGAGTTCTCAAGACACAGAGTGGCACACTGGATAAGAAAAACAAGACCCATCCGTCGCTGTCTTCAAGAGACCCATCTCACATCTAATGACACCCATAGGCTCAAAGTAAAGAGCTGGAGAAAGATCATGCAAAGGGAACACAAAAAAGAGCAGGGGTTGCTATTCTTATATCACAGAAAACAGACTTTAAACCAACAACAGTAAAAAAAGACAAGGGCATTACAGAGTGATAAAATATTCAGTTAATAAGACTTAACTATCCTAAATATATACATACTCAAAATTAGAGCACCCAAAACAAGTACCTTTAAACCTAAGAAAAGACTTAGCCACACAAATAGTAGTGGGAAACTTCAACATCCCCATGACAACGTTAGATCATTGAGGCAAAAACCTAACAAATTCTGGACTTAAATTTGACACAGACCAACTGGACCTAACAGACACCTACAGAATACTCCACCCATCAACCATACAATATGATCTGGAACATGACAAGGATGCCCACTATCACCACTGTTATTCAACACAGTACTGGAAAGTCCTAGCTAGGGCAATCAGACAAGAGAAAGAAATAAAAGGCATTCAAATTGGAAAGGAAGAAGGCAAATTATCCTTGTTTACAGACAATATTATCTTATTTTTGGAAAAACCTAAAGACTCCACCAAAAAACTATTAGGACTGATAAACATTCAGTAAAGTTGCAGGGTACAAAATGAACATACGAAAATCAGTAGCATTTCAGTATGCTAACAGTGAACAATCTGAAAAAGAAATTTTAAAAAGTAATCCCATTTACAAGAACCACAAAAAAAAATTAAATACATAGGAAGTAACTTAACCAAAGAAGTAAAAGATATATACAATGAAATTATAAAACACTGATGAAAGAAATTGAGGAGGATGCCAAAAAAAAAAAAAAGGAAAGATATTCCATGTTAACGGACTCAAATAATCAATATTTTTAACTTGTCCACACCAACTAATCTATAGATTCAAGGCAATGCAATCCCTATCAACATACCAATAATATTCTTCATGGAAATAGAAAAAACAATCCTAAAATTTATATGGAACCACAGAAGACATAGAATAGCTAAAGCAATCCTGGGCAAAAAAAAAAAAAAAAAAAAAAACAGAACAAAACTGAGGAATCCTATTACTTGACTTCAAATTATACTACAGAGCTACAGTAACCAAAACAGCATGTACTGGCATAAAAACATACAAATAGACCAACTGAACAGAACAGAGAATCCAGAAACAAATCCACACACCTACAGTGAACTCATTTTTAACAAAGATGCCAAGAACACTCATTGGCAATGGGAAAAGGACAGTCTCTTCAATAAACAGGGCTGGGAAAACCAGATAGTTACCCATGTACAGAAGAATGGAACTAGACCCCTAACTCTCACCTTATACAAAAATCAACCAAAATGATTACAGACTTAAATCGAAGACCTCAAACTCTGAAACTACTACAAGAAAACACTTGGAAAACCCTCCAGAGCATTGGTCTGGGAGAAAATCTATTGAATAACACCCCACAAGCACAGGCAACCAAAGCAAAAATGGACAAATAGGATCGCATCAAGTTAAAAAGCTTTTGCACAACAAAGGAAACAATCAACAAAGAGACGACTCTCAGAATGGAAGAAAATATTTGCAGCCTACCCATCTGACAAGGGATTAATAACCAGAACATACAAGGAGCTCAAACAACTCTACAGGAAAAAAAATCTAATAATCTGATTTTTTAAATGGGCAAAAGATCTGACTAGACATTTCTCAAAAGAAAACATATAACTGGCAAAGAGGCATATGAAAAAGTTCTCAACATCACCATAAGTGTCCATCAACAGATGAACGTATAGATAAAGAAAATATCATACATATACATCATGGAGTACTATTCAGCCATAAAAAGATTGAGATCCTGTCATTTACAACATGGATGGAACTGGAGGTCATTATGTTAAGTGAAATAAGCCAGACATAGAAAGATAAACATTGTATGTTCTCACTTATTTGTGAGAGCTAAAAATCAAAACAATTGAACTCATGGAGACAGAGAGAAGGATGGTTACCAGAGGCTGAGAAGGGCAGTGGAGGGGATGAGGGCAGGGGGGTAGGAAGTGACGGATAATAGGTATAAAAAGCAGTTAGAAAGAATGAGTAAGACCTAGTATTTGATAGCACTACAGGGTGACTATAGTCAATAATAATGGTACATTTTAAAATAACTAAAAGAATATAACTGGATTGCTTGTAACAAAGGATAAATGCTTGAGGGGATGGATACCCCATTTACCACGAGATGATTATTATGCACTGTATGCCTCTATCAAAGTATCTCATGTACCACCTAAATATATATACCTACTATACACCCCCAAGAATTAAAAATTAAAAGAATCAATGAAACCAAAAGTTGGTCCTTTGAAAGGTTATATGAGATTGACAGACCACCAGATAGATAAACTAAGAAGAAAGGAGATCCAAATAAGCACAATCAGAATTGACAAAAGTGACATTACAACCAATTCCACAGAAATACAAAAGATCCTCAAAGACTATTATGAATGCCTGTACACACTCAAACTAAAAAATCTAGAGAAAACGGATAAATTCCTGGAAAATCACAACCCCCCAAGATTGAATTAGAAAGAAACTGAAACCCTAAACACACCAATATCAAATTCCAAAATTGAATAAGTAATAAAATGCCTACCAACCAAAAAAGGCCCTAGACCAGACGGATTCACAAATTCTACCAGACATACAAAGAAAAACTGGTAACAGTCTTCCTGAACCTACTCCAAAAAATCAAGGAGGGGGGACTCCTTCCTAACTCATTCTATGAAGCCAGCATCACCTTGATACCAAAACCTGGCAAAACACAACAAAACAAGTAAACTGCAGACCAATATCCCTGATGAACATAGACGTAAAAATCTTCAACACACGACTAGCAAGCCGAATCCAGCAGCACACCAAAAAGTTAATTCACCATGATTAAGCAAGCTTCATTCTTGTGATGCAAGGTTGGTTCAACATACACAAATCAATAAATGTGATTCACCACATAAACAGAATTAAAAATAAAAACCCTGTGATCATCTCAATAGATACAGAATAAGCTTTTGATAAAATCCAACATCCCTTATGATAAAAACCCTCAAAAAAACTAGGCATCAAAGGAACATACCTCAAAATAATAAGAGCCATCTATGACAAACCCACAGCCAATCATACTGAACAGGCAAAAGCTAAAAGTATTCCCCTTGAGAGCAAGACAAGGATGCCCACTCTCACTTAACATAGTACTGGAAGTCCTTGTCAGAACAATCGCACAAGAGAAAGAAATAAAAGGCATCCAAATAGGAAAAAAAGAAGTCCAACTAGCTCTCTTCACTATGTGATTCTATACCTAGAAAACCCTAAAGACTGCAAATGGGCTCCTACAACCGATTAAATGACTCAGTAAAGTTTCAAGATACAAAGTCAATGTACAAAAATCAGTAGCATTTCCATACAACAATAACGTTCAAGCTGAGAACCAAATCAAGAACACAATTCCATTTACAATAGAATCAACAACAACAAAATACCGAGGAATACATAGAAAAAACAAACAAACAAATACCAAGGAGGTGAAAGATCTCTACAAAAACTACAAAACACTGCTGAAAGAAATCACATATGACACAAACAAATGGGTAAGCATTCCATGCTGCTGGTTTGAAAGAATCAAAAAAATCGAGGAGGGACTCTGCCCTAAACTCATTTTATGAAGCCAGCATCACCTTGATACCAAAACCTGGCAAAAACACAACAAAACAAGTAAACTATAGGCCAAAGTAGCCTGTGGTAAGTAAACTACATGGCCTAATTAAAATGGCCATATTGCTCAAAGCAATCTGCAGATTCAACACTATTCCTATAAAGCTACAAACATTTTTCACAGAACCAGAAAAAAACTACTCTGAAATTCATATGGAACCAAAAAAGAACCCGAGTAGCCAAGGCAATCCCAAGCAAAAAGAACGAAGTGTGATGCATCACATTACCTGAGTTCAAACTATACCATAAGGCTACAGTAAGCAACCAAAACAGCACAGTACTAGTACAAAACAGACATACAGACCAATGGAACAGAATGGAGAACCCAGAAATAAAGCCAACAGCTACAGCCACCTGATCTTGTATAAAGTTAACAAAAATGAGCAATGGGAAAAGTCTTCCTATTTAATAAATAGTGCTGGGATAGCTGGCTAGCCATATGCAGAACAATGAAATTATACTCCTACCTTTTACCATATACAAAAATTAACAAGATGGATTAAAGATTTAAATGTAAAACCTAAAATTATAAGAATCCTAGAAAAAAACCTAGGAAACACCGTTCTGGACATGTGCCTTGGGAAATAACTTATGACTAAGCCCTCAAAAGCAAATGTAACAAAAACAAAAATTGACAAGTGGGACCTAACTAAAGAGCTCTTCCACAAGAAAACAATCAACAGGGTCAACAGACAACCTATAGAATGGGAGAAAATACTGAACGACCACGCATCTGACAAAGGTTTAATATCCAAAATTTATAAGGAATGTAAACAATCGAACAAGCAAAAAAAAGGGACAAAAGATACAAACAGACACTTCCCAAAAGAAGACATACAAGTGGCCAAGAAACATATAAAAATGTTCAACATCGCTAATCATTAGAGAAATGCAAATCAAAACCACAATCAGATACCATCTCACACCAGTGAGAATGGGTATTATTAAAAAGTCAAGAAATAACAGATGTTGGAGGCTATGGAGAAAAGGGAAGGCTTACACACTGTTGGTGGGGATGTAAATAGTTCAGCCACCATGGAAAGCAGTTTGGAAATTTCTCATATAACTTAAAATAGAACTACCATTTGACACAGCAATCCCATTACTGGGTAAACTTTCAAAAGAAAATAAATTGTTCTTACCAAAAGACACACGCACTCTTATGTTCATCACAGCACTATTCACAATAGCAAAGACATATAAAATCAACCTAGGTACCCATCAATGGTGGACTGGATAAAGAAAATGTGGTCCATGGAATATTATGCAGCCATAAAAAAAGAATGAAATCATGTCCTTTGCAGCAACATGGATGCAGCTAGAGGCCATTATCCTAAGCAAATTAACACACGAACAGAAAACCAAATACTGCCATGTTCTCACTTATAAGTGGGAGCTAATCAATGGGTATTCGTGGACATAAAGATGGCAATGATACTGGGCACCACTAGAAGGAGGAGTGAGGGAAAGGGGGAAGGGGTGAAAAACTAACTACTGGATACTATGCTCACTACCAAGGTGATGGGATCAATCATACCCCAAACCTCCGCATAACACAATATACCCAGGTAACAAATCTACTACACATGTACCCCGTGAGTCTAAAATAAAAACTGAAATTATAAAAGAAAAAAAATCACACATGCATTGGAAAAAAATAAAAAGAAAAAAAGGAAATGTGACAAAATGTTAAAAACTGGTGAACTGGCCAGGCACATTGGGTCATGCCTGTAATCTCAGCACTTTAGGAGGCCAAGACAGGCACATCACCTGAGGTCAGGAGTTCAAGACCAGCCTGGCCAACATGGTGAAACCCTGTCTCTACTAAAAACACAAAAATCAGCCAGGCATGGTGGCATATGCCTGTAGTTCCAGCTACTCGAGAGGCTGAGGCAGGATAATCACTTGAATCTGGGAGGCAGAAGTTGCAGTGAACTGAGATTGCACCACTGCACTCCAGCTTGGGCAACAGAGTGAGACCGTCTCAAAACAATCAAACAAACAAACAAAAACTGGTAAATTTAGTAGAAGGTATATAGGAGTTCTCTATTATTTTGAATAATTTTACATGTCAGCTTGACTGAACCACAGTGTGCCCAGACATTTGGTCAAACACTATTCTGGATGTGTCTTTGAGGGTATTTCTGGATGAGATAAATATCTGGATTAGTAGACTGAGTAAGGCAGATTGCCCACCCAATGTGGCAGACCTCATCTGTTAAGGGTATGAATAGAACACAAAGGCTATAAGAGGGAAATCTGCCTGCCTGAGTGCTTTAACTGAACATTGGTGTTTTCCTCCCTTTGGACTCAAGACTGAAACAACAAAACTCTTCTCAGGTCTAGAACCTGCTGGCTTTTGGACTAGAACTTATACCACTGGCTCTCCTGCTTTTCAGGCCTTCACACTCAGTCAGGAATTACATATTAACTGTTTTGGGTCTCCAGCTTACCAATGGCATATCTTGGGACTTCTCAGCTTCTAGGATCATGTGAGCCAATTCCTTGTAATATATACTATATAAGAAATTATATACTGTACGTAATTATGTAAGTATTTTATATATATAATAAAATATATTACACATCCTATTCATTCTGTTTCTCTGGAGAACCCTAATACACCGTAAATTCTCCCAAATTATACAGAAGCTCCTCAACTTAAAAACCTTCAACCTGCAGGCCGGGGCACGGTGGCTCACACCTGTAATCCCAGCACTTTGGGAGGCCGAGGTGGGCGGATCACAAGGTCAGGAGATCAAGACCATACTGGCTAACACAGCGAAACCCTGTCTCTATTAAAAATTAGCCGGGCGTGGTGGTGGGCGCCTGTAGTCCCAACTACTCGGGAGGCTGAGGCAGGAGAATGGCGTGAACCCAGGAGGTGGAGATTGCAGTGAGTCAAGATTGCGCCACCGCACTCCAGCCTGGGCGACAGAGTGAGACTCCATCTCAAAAAAAAAAACAAAAAACCTTCAACCTGCAAATTTTCACAGAAACCAACAAAGCTATACATCCAATACACAGTACAACTCTAATGCAGGTACTGTTATAACTGAAGTGTTTTACGGTCTTTTCTTCCTGCTTAAAGCATTTGGTACCTAAGTATCTCTAATTCCATTCCATAATAAGACAGAGACGCTTGGTCTCAAACATTTTTGTTTGAGTATTATGGTGAACATTATGCCACAACATAACTTTTAAAAGAAAAAGTACAACTGTTACCACCAACAGATGGCGTTAGTGATCACTTGTTTAGCATCAATTTGGACTTGAGACAAAATGAGCTGAGGAACAGCTTTTTGGACCTAAGCTCATATATCCATAAATTTTTGCCTCGTGCCGATAATACAGATGAATATTATTTAGGAGATGGAAGATATTTTAGAGATCTCAACTCAGGGTGCATTTCAAACCCCCAGGTCTTCTCTAATTTTAATATTTGACTCGTCTCAGGGCCCATGTCCCACCCCCGAATACCATAGAGAATCATGGCTGTAGGAATTCATTGTAAAGTGATGAGAAAGTGTTGTATCTTTCAAATGTGTAAGAATGAAAGAATACAAAGGCAGAAAAAAAAGGACAAATTTGCTAACCCACTGCTTTGTTCCAATCCTGATTTTACATAAGACAACATAAATCCAATGCCAAGGTCATGTGATCTTGCCAAGTCCACATAACCAATTAATGGCACAGGTAGATCTTAAATTCAAGTCTTCTGTTTGCTAATCCTCGGCACTTTCCATCAGTCCTTCCTGAATGTTTAAATGCTGTGGAAATGTGTGAGTGGCCGGGGGTAAAATAACTAGTTTCTCTCCTTCTTCATTTCTAATAAAAGTTCTTTAGTTGAATAAGATGACAAAGGAAACAGTATGTACAAAGGAACAGTGAAATCCTTTCTCATATTCAGTGGACTGCCAGTAGTTCAAGCACAGTACAGAGGGCAAATGTAAACAGAGGTGGGAAGCATCAGGAACTGAGTCTGAAGAAATAAAGGGCAATGTTTGTCACAATAATAGAAAAGCCTGGACTGTACACAATGAAAAGGCAGAGTCCATATTAATGAACTATTAAATTATATCTTACAAATTCCATTCAGAAGGATATATACGGAAACAGAAAAAGAGAGAGAGAAAGACCATACTGAATTCAGAAGTCTCAACAAATGGATACCTAAGCAATGACTTTAACTACAATAGACCCTTGGTATCAGTTTATGAAGTATTTTTTCCAGTACAACTTGAAAGATTTCCAAATTGGAGAGTATTATTATGGTATATAAAACATTAAAGTATAATTATTTTTTAACTCCTTCAGACCTTTAATGATTCTAAGAAGATTGAAATAATTTATACTTATTCACATTACTATATAAACTGTAAAGGTGACTCATACGCACCATGAATTTAAGCCATCACGAAATGTTACATTTTACTCTTTAATTTACTCTAAATTCCTTCTACAGCTATTTACATTCTACAGCTAATTACATATTAACTGTTTTGGGTCTCCAGCTTACCAATGGCATATCTTGCTTCTCTTTGATCACCAGCAGTAGGAGTAGCTGCAGAAAGATAGTGCTGGCAACAAAAGTTACTATGGCCAGGCAACATGGCTCACAACTGTATGTCAGCACTTTGGGAGAGGGAAGTGGGAGGGCCACTTGAGCCCAGGAGTTTGAGACCAGCCTAGGCAACAAAGTGAGATCCCCATCTCTACAAAAAAAAAAAAAAAATTAAAAATTAGCTGGGCATGGTGGTTCATGCCTATAGTCCCATAGTCCCAGCTACTTGGAAGGCTGGGATGAGAGAATTGTTTCAGCTTGGGAGGTCAATGCTGCAGTGGGCCAAGACTGTGCCACTGCACACCAGCCTGGGCAACAGAGTGACACCCTGTCTCAGAAAAAAAAAAAAAAAATTACTACACAAATAGTAGAGATTAGCAAATCAAATTGAGATTTACCTACTAGGTAGTAGACTAGGACCAACCTGGGCTCAGTAAATTACAAATTGTCATATGCCATGCATCCTCCCTGTCATTCATGGGATGGAATAGTGAGAACCCACAATTATAAGTGTTAATTTGTGAAAGCCAGGAGTCTAATCTATCAGCAACTGACTAGGAAAAAAACGTTTTTTGCTCTAATAGTAAAGATCCCTCTGGTCTTTTAAAAGTAACAATATCTATAACAACATAAATATTTGCATAGTGACTTGTAGCTTACCCACATACTTTAATTTCACCAGGATTTCAAGAAATGTTCTAGTAAATTTATGACCTAATTTTCATCAGAACATTTTTATTAAGAACTGAGAGTACTAGGTCTCTGAAGATACACTTACTCCTTCCTGCATAAGTTCCGGAGGCCACCCAATGACCAGAAGAAGGGAATTTCCTGTATAAGTACTGAGGTGTTACAGAGATTGAAACACTGTTCTTCATTTATTCTAATACTCCTCTAAGATAAATATTATTATTTATCAATAATGTAATCAATTTAAGAAATTGATAATCAGTTTAGAAAAGGAGGCTTAAAGAGGTTCAGAAGGTTATGGAATAGTGTTCTCTCTCAAGAAGAGCAAATAAAGCTTTCCAAGAAACCTTCCTTCCATCTTCCCACTCTGAAAAAAGGTGTCCCTATTTGTTTCATTTGCTAGAATTCCTTCATATTTACTTCTGTCTGCCAAGGAAGAGATGTCAGGAACATCTTCACAGAGAATCTGGTATCTGAGATGAGTCTTAACAAGTAGAAAATGGGCATATGGAAGGGAAATTTATGGTAAGGGCAATCCTGGCACGAGGAAATGCTATTTGCAAAGCCACAAGAATGGAAGAAATTGCCACAACGGAGGAATGTTGGTTATTTGTAGAAAAAAGCACAAGGGTTTGGGGGGGAGGGGTATGGGGTGTGTGTGTCTGTGTGTGTGAACATGGAAGATAAATTACAAAGATAGACTCTAGCCAGCTCATGAAGCACTTACAACAGCATGGAAAGAAATGTACTTTAATGTAAATCAAGATTTCCTAACTAAGAGACATGAATAAAACTTTAGGGCCATACATTGCCCAATTCCCCCAAAGTATGAAAACTGTGTACATGAACACACACAAAAATAAACTCATTCTCCTGGATCCATAGCTATTAGTGATTTTCAAAAGGACTCAGGAATAAAAAGCAGTTAAGAACCACTGTTCTGGGTGACTGGGAGTCCCTGTATAATTATAGACAGAGAAGTGTACCACAATACTTTTATTTTAGAAAGGTAACTTAGGTAACATTTGTGGACATCTGACGAATTTGAGAACCTTAAATGCAGAAGGAGCAATAAGGTTATCCTACTGCAGCCAAGAAATTATAAATATGAACATTAAAAAACCTAATTCCAGAGACTTTTCAAAGTAAAAGTGCCTGAATTCATCAACCAGCTGCATGCAGACTGTGAGAGAGAAAAAAAGCTAAGGTTGCCTTATTCTACTTCTTAAAGTTCACGTCATTCACTTATTACATACTATCATCAGTAAAAGCCATTAAACACAGCACAGCAGCTGCAAGTGATAGGGTGCCACTTTGTTTTATTTGCAATGAGCCACCACTGGAAAATTAAGCAGAAAATGTCAAATATCCCAAAGAGGAAACACTGGTGGCCTAGAACAGGGTTTGGCAAACTAGCCCACAAGCTAAATCCAGCCCCATTTTTGTAAATAAAATTTTAACAGAACACAGCCACTCATCCATTTATGTGTTGTCTATGGCTGCTTTCACACTCCAAAGGCAGAACTCAATAGCTGCAACAGAGACCTGCATGGCCTGCATGGCCTGCAAAGCGTAGATTTTAATTTACTTTTTGGGCCTTTAGAGAAGGTTTGCCAACCTCTCGCCTAGAACAAAAATGGATAGATTCTACTTCAGAAAGTACTGTTTTTTTTGTTTGTTTGTTTGTTTGTTTGAGACAGTCTCACTCTGTCACCAAGCCTGGCGTACAGTGGCGTGATACTGGCTCACTGCAACTTCAACCTCCCAGGCTCAAGAGATCCTCCCACCTCAGCCCTCCAAGTAGCTGGGACTACAGGTGTGCGCCACCATGCCTGGCTAATTTGTGTGTGTGTGTTGTTGGTGTTGTTGTTGTTTTTGTAGAGATGGGGTTTTGCCACACTGCCCAGGCTGGTCTTGAACTCCTGAGCTCGTGCAATCCGCTTGCCTCAGCCTTCCAAAGTGCTGGAATTACAGGCGTGAGCCACCGCACCCAGCCAGAAAGCACTGCTTTAGTGCAACAGATGTGAGTAATACGCAAAGTAAGGCACTCTCTACCTCTGTGCATGGATCAAATCCAGCCATGTAGCCATCAGCCTTCTGGAGCAGCTGTAGATAACTCTGCAATAGCAGCAAGCTACTTCTAAGATCCTCATCAAATTGAATTTACAAAATCCCAAGTATTACTCCGTTTAGAAAAATACTACTCCTCAAAAGCACATATTAGGGGCCGTTTCAAACCAATCCAAATCATTGTCCTTCCCCTATTCTTCCATTCATATCTACCTTCTCTCTCCTCAAGGTTGTCTTTTAAAACGGAAAAAGAAGAAAATACTAAAGATCCAAGTGTTATCGGTAAAACTGCTGAAAAACCAGGCTCACTGCAACCTCTGCCTCCTGGGTTCAAGCAATTCTCCTGCCTCAGCCTCCCGAGTAGCTGGGATTATAGGCACCCACCACCACGACAGCTAATTTTTGTGTTTTTAGTAAAGACAAGGATTCATTATGTTAGCCAGGCTGGTCTCAAACTCTGGACCTCAGGTGATCCATCCACCTTGGCCTCCCAAAGTGCTAGGATTATAGGCGTGAGCCACCACACCCAGCCTGCATTAATTAAAAAAAATTTTTTAAAACAGTTTTATTTGGTCCAAAAACAAAAGCTAAATTTTAGTCTATTAATTACGTGACAGACTAAATGGGTTGTTGGTGGTGTGTACCTGTAAATGAGAGGACAGCTTGAGCCCAGGAGTTCAAGACTAGCCTAGGCAACACAGCAAGACTCCGTCCATCTCAATGTAAAAAACAAACAAACAAAAACCTTTATTTATATATAGGTTACACACAATAAATTATACACGTTCAAAGTACATATATAGTATACACCTATGAAAAACCAAGATAGGGAACATACTTAGTCACCCCCAAAGTGCCTGCCTTCCTTTTTTTTTCTTTTTTTGAGACAGAGTCTCACTCTGTCACCCAGGTTGGAATGCAGTGGCGCGATCTCGGCTCACTGCAACCTCCGCCTCCCGTTCAAGCGATTCTCATGCCTCAGCCTCCTGAGTAGCTGGGATTACAGGTGCCCGCCACCACAGCCAGCTAATTTTTGTATTTTTAGTAGAGATGGGGTTTCACTATGTTGGCCAGGCTGGTCTCGAACTCCTGACCTCAGGTGATCCACCTGCCTCAGCCTCCCAAAGTGCTGGGATTATAGGCGTGAGCCACGGTGCCCAGCCAGTGTCTGCCTTCTTTAGCTCTGTATAATTATTTTGAGACTCATCCCTATTGTTGTGACTATCAATAAATAGTTCATTCCTTTATATTGCTAAATAGTATAGTTACATCACAATTTGTTTATCCATTTTTTTCCAGTTTGTGACTATCATAAATAAAGCTGCTGTGAACATTAGTACACAAGTCTTTTCAGTAGATACCTAGGAGTGGAACTGCTGGGAAGTGTACGTTAACTTCTTTTTTTTTTTTTTTTTTTTTTGAGACAGAGTCTCACTCTGTTACCCAGGCTGGAGTGCAGTGGTGCAATCTTGGCTCACCACAACCTCCACCTCCCAGGTTCAAGGGATTATCCTGCCTCAGCCTCCCGAGTAGCTGGGATTACAGGCATATGCCATGACGCCCAGCTAATTTTTGTATTTTTACCAGAGACAGGGTTTCACCATGTTGGCCAGGCTGGTCTCAAACTCCTGACCTCAAGTGATCCACCCGCCTCGGCCTCCCAGAGTGCTGGGATTACAGAAGTGAGACACTGTGCACAGACTGTATGTTAACATTTTAAGAAATGACCAAACTGTCTCCTAAAGTAGTTGTACTGTTTTACAGTCCTGAAAGCAAAGTATACAGTTCTAGTCTTTCACATCTTTTCAAACACTTGGTGTGGTCAGTCTTTTAGATAGGTAGTGCTAGTTCACTGATTTTAATTCCCATTTCTTTAGTGACTATTAACATTATAATTAATGTAATATGGGCTCTCCACGGATCGTGCAGGGCCTGAGCCTCTCCACTGGCACAGGCTCTGCTCGCACCAGCTCGCTCCTGCTGCCATGCCCACCACCATCAAGCGGGAGTTCAAGGAGCTGGATGCTCAGCATCGCTGGCAGCTGCTGTACTTGATGATCACTGTTGTGTTAAACTGCAAAATGCTGAGAATGATTATATTAATGCCAGCTTAGTTGACATAGAAGAGGCACAAAGGAGTTACATCTTAACACAGGGTCCACTTCCTAACACATGCTGCCATTGCTGGCTTATGGTTTGGCAGCAGACCAAAGCAGTTGTCATGCTGAACCGCATTGTGGAGAAAGAATCGGTTAAATGTGCACAGTACTGGCCAACAGATGACCAAGAGATGCTGTTTAAAGAAACAGGATTCAGTGTGAAGCTCTTGTCAGAAGATGTGAAGACGTATTATACAGTACATCTACCACAATTAGAAAATATCAATAGTGGTGAAATCAGAACAATATCTCACTTTCATTATACTACTTGGCCAGATTTTGGAGTCCCTCAATCACCAGTTTCATTTCTCAATTTCTTGTTTAAAGTGAGAGAATCTGGCTCCTTGAACCCTGACCATGGACCTGCGGTGATCCACTGTAGTGCAGGCATTGGACGCTCCAGCACCTTCCCTCTGGTAGACACTTGTCTTGTTTTGATGGAAAAAGGAGATGATATTAACATTAAACAAATGTTACTGAACATGAGAAAATTCCGAATGGGTTTTATCTCAGACCCCAGATCAACTGAGATTCTCACACATGGCTATAATAGAAGGAGCAAAATGTGTAAAGGGAGATTCTAGTATACAGAAACAATGGAAAGAACTTTCTAAGGAAGACTACCTCCTGCTTTTGATCATTCACTAAACAAAATAATGGCTGAAAAATACAATGGGAACAGAATAGGTCTAGAAGAAGAAAAACTGACAGGTGACTGATGTACAGGACTTTCCTCTAAAATGCAAGATACAATGGAGGAGAACAATGAGAGTGTTCTATGGAAATGTATCTGAGAGGACAGAAAGGCCACCATAGCTCAGAAGGTGCAGCAGATGAAATACAGGCTAAACGAGAATGAACGAAAAAGAAAAAGGCCAAGATTGACAGACACCTAATATTCATGACTTGAGAATATTCTGCACCTATAAATTTGGAACCATTGATATGCAAAGCAAGACCTGAAGCCCACTCCAGAAACTAAAGTGAGGCATGCTAACCCTCTAGATTGCCTCACAGTTGTTTGTTTACAAAGTAAACTTGACATCCAGGGGATGAAGAGCATCCACCAGCATAAGATCTTGCAGAGCCTTTAACTGGATGTTAAGTGTTTATAATGCATGTATGAAATGTAGAAAGATGTACAAGAAATAAATTAGGAGAGATTACTTTGTATTGTACTGCCATTCCTACTGTATTTTTATACTTTTTGGCAGCATTAAATATCTTTGTTAAATAAAAAATATATATATAATATAAGGACTAAACATCTTTTCATATACTTAGCGTATCTTCTGTGGTGAGGTATCTATCAAATATTTTGCAGATTTCAAAAAACTGGATTGCTGGTGTTTACTTGAGAGTTCACTAGCATATATTCTATATACAAGACCTTAATCACATATTTGATTTGCAAGTATTTTCTGCCATCCTGCAGCTGGTCTTTTCATTCTCTTAAGAATTCTCTCTTCGGCCGGGTGTGGTGGCTCACACCTGTAATCCCAGCACTTTGGGAATCTGAGGTGGGTGGATCACCTGAGGTCAGGAGTTCGAGACCAGCCTGGCCAACATAGTGAAACCCCATCTCTACTAAAAATACAAAAATTAGCCAGGTATGGTGGCACATGCCTGTAGTCCCAACTACTTGAGAGGCTGAGGCAGGAGAATTGCTTGAACCTGGGAGGTGAAAGTTGCAGTGAACCAAGATCACACCACTGCCTCCAGCCTGAGCGACAGAATGAATCTCAAAAAAAAAAAAAAAAAAAAAAAAAGAAGAAGAATTGAATTCTCTTTTGAAGAGCACATTTTCAATTTGCTAAAAAATCATTTTATCAATGTGCTATTTTATGGATCATGCTTCTGGTGTCGTAACTAAAAATAATTTTGCCTGACTCAAGATAAAGATTTTGTTCTAATTTTGCCAAAAGTTTGTAATTTTAGGATTGACCATTTAGGTCTTTGATTCATTTTGAGCTCATTTTCCCACACAGTGCAAAATATAGACTGAAGTTCACTTGTTTGCATTTGGATATCCAATTGTGCCAGCATTATTTGTTGAATAGACTATCCTTTTTCTGCTGAACTGCCTTTGCACCTTGTCAAAATTCAGTTGTCCATTTATGTACTGGCTTACTTCTGGACTCTGTTCTATTCCATTATCTATTTTGTCATCCTTATACAAATACAACATTGTTTTGACTACTTTAGATTTATAATAAATTGTGATATCAGATAGCATTAGACCTCCAACTTTGTTCTTCTTTTTACAAAGCTGTTTTGGCTATTCTACGTCCTTTACATTTCCACACGAATTTTAGAATCAGCTTGCCAATTTCTATCCCCCCCTCCCCGCCGCCAAAAAAGAAGGCCTGCTAGCATTTTGACTGGAATCACATTGACCAATTTAGGGATAATTGTCATCTTAGCAACAATGAGTCTTCTCACCCATAAACAAAGGGTATCTCCCCACCTATCTAAGTCTTCTTTACTTACTTTCTACAATGCTGTGTAGTTAACAGTATTTCATATCTGATACTATTATCAATAGTACTGGTTTTATTACATTTCAATTTCCAACTGCTCACTGCTAAATAAATGCAATTGATATTTATAGACTGACTCTGTAATCCACAACTTTACTAAACTCACTTAGTCCCAGAAATTTTGCAAGTTCCATAGATTTTCTGCAGACAATCATGTCAACTACAAAGAAGATACTTTACTTCCTCCTTTCCAGTCTGGATGCCTTTTCTTTTCTTTTTTTTTTTTTTTTTTTTTTGAGATGGAGTCTCACTCTGTTGCCCAGGCTGGAGTACAGTGGTGCGATCTCGGCTCACTGCACCCTCTGCCCTCCCAGTTTCAAGTGATCCTCCTGCCTCAGCCTCCTGAGTAGCTGGGATTACAGGGACCCGCCACCATGCCGGGCTATTTTTTTTTGTATTTTTAGTAGAGACGGGGTTTCACCATGTTGGCCAGGCTGGTCTCGAGCTCCTGACCTCAAGTGATCCACCCCTGCTCTCCAGCATCCCTAAGTGCTGGCATTACAGGCGTGAGCCACCAGACCCAGCCTATTTCTTTTTCTTGACTGTATTGGCTGCAATGAACCTCCAGTACACTGTGAAACAGAAGTGGTGAGAGTAGCCATCTTTGTTTTGTTGCTGGTCTTAGGGAAAAAGCCTTCAATCTTTCACCATTAAATATGATGCTACCTACAGTTTTTTCAGAGACATCCTTCACTGGGCTGAAGAAGTTCCTTTCTAATCCTAGTTTTCTCGAAGTGACTACCCAGAATGAAGGTTAGATCATCAAATGCTTGCCTCCCCTGCCCCCAATTTTCTGAGATGATCATATAGTTTTTCTTTTTTACTGAATGTAGTGAATTACAACGATTGCTTTCTAAATGTTAAACCAACTTTGCATTCCTGAAATAAACCCCAGTTAATTATGATGTATTTTTTAAATAAACTGTTACATTCAATTTGCTAAAATATGGCTAGAACTTTGGTATGTATGCTCATGTGAGTTATTTCTGTGTAGTCTTCTTGCCTCATAATGTCTGTCTAGTTTGAGTAAGAAGGTAATGCTGAGCTCACAAAGTAAGTGAGGAAGTACTTCTTCCTCTACAATTTTCTGGAAGTGTTTGTATAGAACTGGTCTTAATTCTTCCTTAAACGTTTAACAGAATTTACTTGTGAAGTTATCTGGGTCTGAAGTTTATTTTGGGGTTTTTTTTTTGGTGTGGAAATATTGTAATCACAAATTCAATTTCTTTAACAGATACAGGGTTATTTCAGGTTGTATATTCTTCTTGAGTGAAGTTTGGTAGTATGTGTCTAACAAAAAAATTGTCCAATTCATCTCTGTTTTAAAATGTATAGCATAAAGTTATTCACAGTATTCCTGTTATCCTTTTATATCTGTAGACTCTGTAATGATGTCACTTCTGTCCTTCCTGATCTCAATCAGTACAGTTAGAGCTTTATCAATTTTATCGATGTTGCCACAGAACCAATTTTTTTAACTTAAATTAGTTCCGTGGCAACATCAATAAAATCAATTTTCATTGATTTTTGTCTAATTAGTAGAAAGTTTAAAAACAATTTCCACATTGATCTTTATCATTTCCTTTACTGTAATTGCTTTCGTTTTACATCAAAATCATTTTCATTGATTCTAATGAGTAGAAAGTTAAAAAACAGTAATATCCACACTGATCTTTAGTATGGGGAACCCTTTCCTGTAATTACTTTAGTTTAATCTGCTCTTCCTCTAATGCCTTAAGGTACAAATGGAAGTGAATGATTTGAGATTTTTCTTCTTTTCTTATGCAGGCATTCAGGGCTATAAATTCTTTCTGAGTTCTACTTCAATAGTATCCCCCCAATTTTTTTTTTTTTTTTTTAAGACGGAATCTCGCTCTGTCGCCCAGGCTGGAGTGCAATGGCGCGATCTCAGCTCACTGCAAGCTCCGCCTCCCGGGTTCACGCTATTCTCCTGCCTCAGCCTCCCGAGTAGCTGGGACTACAGGCGCCCACCACTGCGCCCAGCTAATTTTTTGTATTTTTTTAGTAGAGACGGGGTTTCACCGTGGTCTTGATCTCCTGACCTCGTGATCCGCCCACCTCGGCCTCCCAAAGTGCTGGGATTACAGGAGTGAGCCACCGCGCCCGGCCTCACAAATTCTTTTTTCTTTATTTATTCTGTTAAGAGACAGGTCTCACTCTGTTGCCCCATGTTGCCCCAAGCTACAGTGGCATAATAATAGCTCACTGGCCTCAAATTCCTGGGCTCAAGTGATTCTCCTTTCCGACAGCTAGGACTACAGGCATGTGTCACTATGCCTGGCTAATTTTTTTAAAAAAATGTTTGTAAAGACAGGGTTTTGCTATGTTGCCCAAGCTGGCCTTGAACTCCTGGCCGTAAGTGATCTCCTACTTCAGACTCCCAAAGTGTTGGGATTACAGGCATGGGCCACCACAACCAGCCCCACAAATTCTGATATGTTGTTTTCATTTTGATTCAGTTCAAAAGACTTTATAATTTCCCTTTTGATCTCTTCCTTAAACCATAAATTATTTAAAATTGTGCTGTTTAGTTTCCAAAGACTAGATTTTCCCCCATTTTGTTAAGAGTTTCATAATTGAATTACACTGTGATCAGAGAACATACTTTGAAGGATCTCAACCCTTTTAAATTATTGAGACTTTTTTGTGGCCCAAAATATAGTCCATCATGAAAAATGTTCTGTAGACATTTGAGTAAACTGAGAATAATCTGTTATTATTGGGTGGAGATTCTGTAAATGTTAAGTAAAATTGGTTGACAGTGTTGTTCAAGTCTACTACATATCCCTATGATTTTCTGTCTGCTTGTTCTATCATGTATTGAGAGAAGAGTAAGTATCCAACTCAAACTGTGGATACGACAATTTCTCCCTTGAATACTATCAGTTTTTGTTTCAAGTATTTTGAAATTCTGTTATTAGGGGCATAAATGTTTAGAACTATTACATCCTCTTGATTAACTGCCCTCTTTATCATTTTGTAATGACATCCTTTATCCCTGGAAATACTCTTTGCTTGGGTCTTGTCCAATATTAATATAGCCACATAATGAGCCACATAATCCTCATATTGCAAGCATGGTGTATCTTTTTCCATCCTTTACTTTTAGCCTATTTGTGTCTTAATATTTAAAGTAGGTTTCTTACAGGCAGGAGATGGTTAACTCTTGTTTTTTTAATCCAATCTCACCGTTTCTGCTGGTTTTTTTTGGACGGAATCTCGCTCTGTTGCCAGGCTGGAGTGCGGTGGCACGATCTCAGCTCACTGCCACCTCTGCCTCCCAGGTTCAAGCAATTCTCCTGCCTCAGCCTCCTGGGTAGCTGGGACTACAGGCGCACGTCACCATGCCCAGCTAATTTTTGTATTTTTGGTAGATACAGGGTCTCAACATGTTGGCCAGGATGGTCTCGATCTCCTGACCTCATGATCCTCCCGCCTCGGCCTCCCAAAGTGCTGGGATTACAGGCATAAGCCACCGTGCCCAGCCTATTTCTGCTTCTTAAATGTGTTTAGGTCTTCTAGATTTTATGTGATTATTTATACGGTTAGGTTTAAGTCTATTATATTTTGCTATTTGCTTTACATTTGTCCCAGTTTTTCTCTTTTTATGCCTTCTTCTGAATAAGTAAGTATAGTTTCTAATTCCATTTTATCTCCTTTGTTGGCTTCTTGGCTACAACTCATTGTTTCACAGGATTGTGTTAGGATTTATAGTATTTAACTTTAACTTACCATGGTCTTCCTTCAGGTGATATACCACTTCATGTACAGTTCAGGAACTTTACCAAGTATAACATCTTGCCCACCTGTTTCTAGACCTGAGTTATACTATGTCTTTGTCAAAATGGGAGAGAAGCAAGTACTAGAAAAACATAAAATAGTAACAATAAACTGAGACCTCCTCCTTAGCTTCATTTAAAAAGAAAGAATTGAAAAGGAATTAGATATTTAACAATTAAAGCTCTGTAACTGGACCACCTGGGTTTGAATTCTATTTCTGCCCCCTACATATTGTATAACCTTGGGCAAGTTGGTTAGCCTCTCTGTGCCTCAGTTTCTACATCTTTACAATGAAAGTAACAGAAATATCCAATGAGTTCATACAGGTAAAATGCTTAGAACACCAAGTATCTATTAAATGCTCAATGTATTATTATTCACACTGTATAAGACAATATTTTCTAACTCCCTATACCTTATCTTGTTTACACAGCCCCCACACAAGGTTACTCTGCTCCAAGTGAATCAGCAAGGAGATTAACTATAGTTAAGACTCTTAGTTGCAAAAAAATCAAATTACCTCAAATATCATTACATATATGATACTATTTATTGAAGATCTGTTATACGCTTAGCATTGTTCTAAGCTTTCCATGTGTCATTCTCACTTAATCCTCACATCAACCTAGTGAGAAAAAGCATTGTTATGATGCTCATTTTACAGATGAGAAATGAGACAGAAAGTTTAAGCAATTTGCCCAAGGTCGCAGGGGCTGGTAAAAAAGCCAGAATTCTAATGTCAAATGTCTGACACCAAAGCCTACAATCTTTCCTGTGGGTGGGGAGGAATGAATGTAGTCCCAAGAAAGGCAGGAGCCACAGAAGTACTAAAGAACAGTGTCTACAGTGCCAGAAACTAGAATCTTCACTCTCATGTTCTGTACCTCTCTCTCAAACCACATGGTTTCTCTCAGAATTTTGTACTTCTCTCAGCACACATGCCCTACTCTTTTATAGTTACCAAATGGCTTCCTCATCTCCTTTATCATTTCTGTAATTCATAGCTTCTGCTTACATCTACTTTCCATTCCCTTAAACTTTAGTTTTACAGGACTCTACACCAACACATCTTTGCAGCTTCAGCTCCCATGGTTCAATGGTAAATTAACTCCATGTTTTCTATAACTGACTATATAAATTTTCCCAGGTGGTTGATGGATTAGCAGCCCTTATGCCCACTGCTGGACCAATCCACAGTAATACAGTTTTATATGGTTAAAAAAAATAGCTATTGAGGTCTGTTCTTCTGCAATGTACTGTAGAAAAAGCAGATTTCTTCCAACGGAACTGTGGGCAAGCCAGAATTATAAATGACATATCTAGGATACTGACTCAGATAAATCACTACTACTCTGGGACTCAAAAGTCTTGCCAGGATTTCTAATCTACTTAGTTATAGGAGTTAAGTAGTTATAAATACAAATTTTGGTTGTTACTAAGGGGATCATACAATTTACAGCATCACACAAGACATGAAATATAGGTCCAGTGATTTTAAGTCAAAGGCTGCCATACTCCATCAAGAGTACCACAACTGAGGAGGAAAACCCACTATCACCTATTATTTCAAATACTGTTCAGAGTCAGAAGTAGTATCAATGACCTTATTCATCCTTATAGCTATATCTGTTAGGCCATATTGGAATGAAGCAGATGAGGTGGCTAGGTTTGTTGACTTGATTCCTACAGCCAGTTCGGCTGTCCAAACTGTTTAGATAAACAAGTGCAGAACAGATGGCTTCATTAGTACTGCTTGTTCCCTTAAGTCCAAACCTTCAAAGTGGTTATCTTTGAAAACCTTTTGGCAATGAGTTCTATCTGTCACCTTTTGGATCTCTTGAAGAAGGGAAACAGAGTGACATGCTAAGTTACTGAATAACAATATGTACTATCATTTCAATTCTAATTTCCCCGCTTCATTTCTAAGGGCTGAATATTTAGTCCCACCTCATCAAATGTACTGTATTTCCCGCCACATCCCAAACAAACCCTTCAATCCAAATCGTGCCAATAAAACCTAGTTCTTGTTGCCACATCTTGAGTCATGCTGTTTTCAACAATCAGTATGTTCTCTTTCCACCTAAATGAAACACTCCTGTCCTCACTGAGCCTCTTCTTCTGTGAACTGCTAATGCTCTTCAATCTGACACAAAACAACATATTGTTTTATGTTATTTACTGTGGTTTCACATATAAGACTGTCTCTCACCAAGAAGACATCGACAACAATACTTTTAGGATAACACTCTCAAGTACTGTGCTTACAAGAAAACATTTAAAAACGCCAGTGGCCAAAACAAGCAAGTCAGAAGCAGAGTTTCTTATCCATAAGATATCCTCAAAATGTTTCTCTTTAAGTAGACTTATTCCTGTCCCTCTAGCTTTAAGAGATAGGATCTAAACTACACAAACATACAAAAATATATCAGCATATCAAAATTGCAAAAAAAAGAAAAATCTTACTAATCACCCACGTACAAACCCCTAAACTATCTATAAAGATTTCAGCACATACACAAAAGTGTAGCTTAAGAAAAGCAACAGAAAACATACAGATTTGTCATGTAAGCTAATTCCAGAAGGCAAAAAAATGTTCTAGTCAAATCTTGGAAATCTAAATCAGGATTGGAAGAGGTATAACGAATAATTTACTCCAGTAACCCTAGAGATCTAGAATAACCACCGATGCAACAGAATCTGGGCTATAATTACACTTGATCTTCAATCTGAAAGAAAGAGTAAAAGAAATCCTTACAGTGATCCTATGAGAAGGCACTATTATACCCAATTACAAATAAAAAAGCTGAATGTTAAACAAATTAAGTAACTTGCCCAGATTCATACAGACTTTCATCAAAGAATTATAACCATTGTCTATCTTTAAAAAATTTATTTAACTTTAACTTAGTAAATTATATGGCTGATCCCAAAAACATGTAGATACTTATTAGAAATTTAAGGAAACATAAAGTTGAAATTTAGTTTTGACATTCACATTCCTTTCAATGCAAATTTAAGATATACATCTATTAGCCAACAGCAGTGGCTCATACCTGTAATCCTAGCACTTTGGGAGGCCAAGGCGGGTGGACTGCCTAAGCTCAGGAGTTCCAGACCAGCCTGGGCAACATGGTGAAATCCTGTCTCTACTAAAACACAAAAAATTAGCCGGGCATGGTGGCATGTGCCTGTAATCCCAGCTATTTGGGAGGCTGAGACAGGAGAATACCTTGAACCTGGGAGGTGGATGTTGCAGTGAGCCACTGCACTCCAGCCTGGGCGACACAGTGAGACTCTATCTCAAAAAAAAAAAAAAAAAAAGATACCCATCTATTAGAAAACAAAACTGATAATTTTTGACTAGACCTAACCAAAATCTATAGCCATGTTGTTTTCCTAGCCAGCACATTTGAGCATATCACTACTTGTTCGAAAATCATTATTGTGGCCAAGCGCGGTGGCTCATGCTATAATCCCAGCACTTTGGGAGGCTGAGGCAAGAGGATCACTTGAGCCCAGGAGTTTGAAACAAGCCTAGGCAATGAAGTAGAGACTATGTCTCTACAAAAAACAAAAAAATTAGCCAAGTGTGGTGGTGTGCACCCGTAGTCCCAGCTACTTGGGAGGCTAAGGCAGGAGGATCACTTAAGCCTGGGAGGTCAAGGCTGCGGCGAGCTGTGATCATGCCATTATAATCCAGTCTGGGTGAGAGAGTGAGACCCTGTTTCAAAAGGAAAAAAATCATTAATGTCATTTAACTTTTTGACAATTGTTTAACCATTTGGGTAAAAAGACAAAAATTAGATCTTACATTAAAATAAGATGAATTAAAAATGAAAAATATTTAAGCCATAAAAATACTAGAAGTAAACATAGGTGAATTTTAAAATATATTTTGACATAGGAAAGGCTTTCTAGGACTCACAGTAGAAACAGAAACAAAAGAAGAGATTGATCGTCTGATTAAAGGTGGCGCTGGCCGGGTGTGGTGGATCACGCCTGTAATCCCAGCACTTTGGGAGGCCGAGGCGGGTGGATCACGAGGTCAGGAGCTCAAGACCAGCCTGGCCGAGATAGTGAAACCCCGTCTCTACTAAAAACACAAAAAAATTAGCCAGGTGTGGTGGCAGGCGCCTACAATCCCAACTACTCGGGAGGCTGAGGCAGAGAATTGCTTGAACCTGGGAGGCAGAGGTTGCAGTGAACTGAGATCGTGCCACTGGCACTTCAGCCTGGGCGACAGAGCAAGACTTTGTCTCAAAAAGAAAGAAGGCGCAAGACAGTGAAATACATGTATTTCATCAATTCTTAGATGTGCATTTTCTTACCTTTTAAAATCTCTGAAATTAGGATGCCTCTTAAATTCGAATGCCATATTCTTATTTTTAGATGTACATAAATAGTGCATCTTGCAACTGAAGCCATTTTAGATTCAATGAAATACAGTAAGTTGGGTGACAAAAAATAAAACAGGGAAAAGTAAAACAAGAGACAAAGAGTTAATATTTTTAATACATAAAGACTTCTTACACATTAATGTGAACTAGTAGGGTGCTTCAACTGCATGGGTTAATTTCTTAAGTTAGCGATTAACTGTATTATTCTTCATATGCCTTTTGTTTTGTTTTTTAAGACAGGGGTCTCCTCTGTTGCCCAGGCTGGAGTGCAGTGGCTTGATCATGGCCACTGCAGCCTTGACCTCCTGGACTCCAATTCTCCAGCCTCAGCCTCCTGAGTAGCTGGGAGTACAGGCACACACCAAAATGCCTGGCTAATTTTTTGCATTTTTTTGTAGAGACAGGGTTTCACCACATTGCCCAGGCTGGATCTTAAACTCCTGGGCTCAAGCAATCTGCCCACCTTGGCCTCCCAAAGTGCCAAAATTACAGGTGTGAGCCACTGCACCTGACTCTATACACTTTTTTGTATAACTATTTCATTAAAAGACTTAAAAGACTGAGCAAAAAGAATGGGTAGGATGTGAAGAGAAAATTGGAGAAAGTAGTATAATATCACACATATGAAAACAGTACTTTCATTGAAAATGTTTAAAATGCAAATTAAGGCTGGGTGCAGTGGCTCACATCTTTAATCCCAGCACTTTTGGGAGGCTGAGGTGGCTGGATCACTTAAGGTCAGGAGTTCAAGACCAGCCTGGCCAACATGGTGAAGCTCCGACTCTACTGAAAATACAAAAATTAGCCAGGCATGGTGGTAGACACCTGTAATCCCAGCTACTTGAGAAGCTGAGGCAGGAGAATCTTGAACCCAGGAGGCAGAGGCTGCAGTGAGCCGAGATCACCACTGCACTCCAGGCTGGGCGACAGTGAGACTCTGTCTCAAAAAAAAAAAAACACACACACACAAATTAAAACAATTAGAGAGCACTTATTACATAACACATCAACATATATACGTTTTTAAAGCTAACTGCCAAGTGATTAAGGGCATAAAGAAACAAACATGTACACCATAAGCCAGTATGCAAGCATACTTAACCTCCAAATAAATCCCTTTTTAGGAATTCATCAAAAGGAAATTATATAAGTACAGGAAGAGCTATAAAAAAAGATGTTAACTCTATCACTGTTATGCTATCTAAAAGAAACTCAAGAGTTTAAATGATGATACATTCACACAGTACAATGCTACCATTAAAAATGATAGTAGAAACTATATTTGAATGCAATACAATTATCCCCAGAAGCATATAAATACTTTTATATAAGTACAAGAATTTTTTTGCTTATTTTTATTTTTTATGGTTTCATTTTACTTTTGGCATATACAAATATAATGTACATATCTAAGGTATTCCGTGTGATGAATTTTACAATGTAGACACCCATGTAACCACCAATCAAATGTGAAACCCTGTCTCTACTAAAAAAAAAAAAAAAAAATACAAAAATACAAAAATTAGCTGGGCATGGTGGCATGTGCCTGTAATCCCAGCTACTCGGGAGGCTGAGGCAGGAGAACTGCTTGAACCAGGACCTGGGAGGCAGAGGTTGCAGCGGGCTGAGATCACGCCACTGCACTCCAGCCTGGGCTACAGTATCAAAAAAAAAAAAAAAAAAAAAAAAAAAAAGAAAAAGAAAACATAGACATTTCCAGCACTCTAGAAGGTCCCTCTTTGTTATGCCTCTTACCTTTCTAGCCCCAACTCCTAAACACCATGCTTATGCTTCTATCACCATACATGAGTTTGACCTTGCCCTAAACTTTATGTAAATGAAGTCCTGGAGTATGACTTCATGGAGTACGTACTCTTTTTGTGTCTGGTTTCTTTTGCTCACCATTTTATCTGTGATAGTCACCCATCTTTGCTGAGTATAGCCATAGTTCATTCTTTTCCAGTACTGTACAGTGTCACACTATAAGGCTATATCACAAATTATTTATCCCCTTTTTTTGTTGTTGTTGACAGATATTTGGGTTGTTTCCAGCTGGGAGTGATTATGAAGCTGCTATGGACATGCCCTGTTTGCTATGGTTTTGGCGGTTTCATAACTAACTTTTATTGCCTCTTAATTTCATTTTAACTACTTCTATTAATAAAATAAAAAGGATCAAACAACCAGAAAATAATAAAGAAAAAAGATCTGCTATCCCACCACACAGACAACTACTCAACATTTTTAACATTTATAGTTCACATAACTGAGATCTTGCTATACATGCTATTTTTTTTCTAAATCAACTCCTTCTTTTAGTTATTTTTTCTCTTTTTTCTCTCCCTCTCCCTATTTGAGACCAACAAGAAAACGAACATTTACATTTAGTGTGCAACATTTTCCACCTTACAAAATCATCGAAACACATACAGACATAAAGGTTTCGGGGTTGCGTGCTTCATACAAATACTTGGTATATCCCTCTGCATCTTGCTCTTCTCAAATATTATGGCAGCACTGTCACATCACTGATTATTTTTCCTATCTTTAACAGCTTTACTGAAATATAATTCACATACCATACAATTCACCTATTTAAAATGTACAAGTCAATGGTTTATAGTATATTCACAGAGGTACACCCATCAACACAGTCAATTTTAGAACATTTTCATCATCTCAGAAAGAAATCCACACCCTTTAGCTACCACCCCCTTACCCCTGCTACTGACCTAAGCCACTAGGTCTGTTTTCTTCCTCTATCTGCTGTTCTAGGAGAGGAACTGCTGGGTCATATGGTAACACTACGTTAAATTATTTGAAGAAGTGCCACATGGTCTTCCAAAGAAGCTACATCCATTTACATTCCCACGAGTGTATGAGGATCCCAACTTCTTAACATCCTTGCCTAGACTTATTATCTAACTTTTTCATTCAAGTCATCCTAGTGGTGTGAAGTGGTATCTCACTGCGGTTTTGATTTCATTTTCCTGATAGCTAATGTCGAGCATGTTTTCATATGCTTATTGGCCACTTGTTTATCTTTGAGAAATTTCTATTCAGCTCCTTTGCCTGTTTTTAAATTGAGTTGTCTTTTTATTATTGAGTTATAAGAGTGTTTATACATTCTAACTACAAGTTTCTTGTTAGATATGACTTGCAAATATTTTCTCCAATTATGTGTATTGTCTTTTCACATTCTTGATGACATCCTTTGAAGCACAAAAAATTTAATTTTCAAGTTCAATTTACCTCTTGTTTGTTTTGTTGCTCCTGCTTTTGGTGTCACTTGGTGTCATATATAAGAATCCTTTACCTATTCCAAGGTCATAAAGATTTACCCCTATGTTTTCTTCTAATGTACATGTCCTCTGATGCACATATATACTGGTTTCTATCAGGTCTATGCCCAGACATGAAACTGGTGGATCACAGAGCATATACAGATACAGTTTTAGGCAAATGCTGCCAAAGAATTTTCCAAAGTGGCTGTACCAATTTTCAAACCCACTTGAAATGTATAAGCGTTCCAAATGCTCTACATTCTTGTCAACACTTTGTATTTCAGATTTTTTAACTAACACCATTCTGGTGGGTATGTAGTGGCATCACATTATAGTTTTAATTTGCCGTTTTCTAAAAATTATGTATCAGTATTTTTCAACCTTGGCCATCTGAACAATTAATTTTCTAAATGCCTGTTCTAGTCTTTTGCCCGTTTGTTTTAAAACTGGGTTGCCTGAATTATTTTGTATTAGTTTGCATACTTTTAAATATAGTCTATATATAAGTCGTCTGACAGATATAAGTATTACAAACACCTTTTCCAGTGTGTTACTTGCCTTTTTCTTCTCTTAATAGTATTGTTTAATGAATAGATGCTCTTATTTAATGAAATACAGTCTTTTCTGGTTAGTACTTTTTGCATCCTGGTTTAAAAAGCCTTTGCCTCCAACAGGGTCATACAGATATTTTTCCATATTTTGTTTTAGAAACTTTCATATTAAATCTATAGTTCCTTCAAGGAACAAAGAATCCCTGTGTTACAGAATTATTTCTGATAATGGGGAAAAAAAAAGAAAAGCTTCACAACTGATTTCATGAAGTCAGCGAAACTTTGAATTCAAAACACACCCATGTGAACCTCACTGATAAATGTAGATTTTAACTCTAAGACACCGGCAAGTCAAATTTAGCAGTGTGAGTGAAAAAGTGCACCACAGCTAAATAGGGTTTAACTCAGGAATGCAAAGATGGTTCAACAGGAGATAATCTATTAATGTAATACATCCTATTAACAGATTAATGGAAAAGATGATCATGTCTACCTGCAAAGAAAAAGCACTTGATGAATTCAACATTTTATGTTAAAAAAAAAAAAACTCTTAGAAAACTAGTATGACAAAGCATTTCTTAATCATATCTACCAAGTCTTAAGTTATTTATCAAAACCAACAGTAAGGCATTATAATTAATGATGAAATATTAAAGGTACTCCTATTAAAATCAGGAGCATGGCCGAGTACAGTAGCTCACACCTGTAATCCCAGCACTTTGGGAGGCCAAGGCGGGCGGATCACGAGGTCAGGAGATCTGACACCATCCTGGCTAATATGGTGAAACCCCGTCTCTACTAAAAAAACAAAAAATTAGCCAGATGTGGTGGCACGTGACTGTAGTCCCAGCTACTTGGGAGGCTGAGGCAGGAGAACCACCTGAACCCAGGAGACGGAGGTTGCAGTGAGCTGAGATCGCGCCACTGCACTCCAGCCTAGGCGACAGTGAGACTCTGCCTCAAAAAATAAATAAATAAATAAATAAATAAAATAAATAAATAAATCAGGAACATAAAATTCAGAACCATGTATCTCAAGAGAGCCCTTACTGCTGCCTGGCAATCATACTGTCCCTCTTCTATTCACTTTTTTACTCTTTGACAAGTGGCTATGTCATCTATTATTCCTTCTCAAACCTCTAATACATATTCCCATTCTTCCTTACTCTCAGATGATGAGCTTGGCCTCTGTACACAAAGGTAAATTGAAACACTCATGAGAATGTTCTCAAGCTACCACCATCACGTGTCTATCCATATACTTTGTCTTCTCTCCTATTTCTATAGTAACTCTCCCTACTCCTGGTGAAGCGAAGGCTAATCCTTCTGCCTGTATAAGATCAGGTGTCAGCAAACCACAGTCCCACACTGCTTATGCTTGCTTTCATTTGACAACAGCAAAGCTGAGTAGCAGTAATGGATTGTATTGCCCAAAATGCCTAAAATACTACCTAACCTTCAAAGAAAAAGTCTGCTGACCTCTAAACTAGATCATATCTCCTCTCCATATAATCATGGACACTGCTGGTTAAAAGCGCCCACTAAATTCAGTGTAGAACAAATAAAGTAAAATCCATACAAGATACATAAAATATCAGAGACATAGCAGATATACTGAAGACAAAAGATCTTAGGGCCAGGTCACATATGACGGATAAAGATTTTGAATGGCATTAAGACTTTTCAACAATCACTTCAAACTAGAAAATCAGGCCAGGCACAGTGGCTCACACCTGTAATCCCAGCACTCTGAGAGGCTGAGGTAGGCAGATCACTTGAGGTCAGGAGTTTGAGACTAGTCTGGCCAACATGGTGAAATGCCATCTCTACTAAAAATACAAAAATTAGCCGGGTGTGGTGGCGCACGCTTGTAATCCCAGCTACTTAGGAAGCTGAGGCAGGAGGATCACTTGAACCCAAGAGGTGGAGGGTGCACTGAGCCTAGATTGCGCCACTGCACTTCAGCCTGGGCGACAGAGCAATACTCCGTCTCAAAAAATAAATAAATAAATAAATAATAAAATTAAAAAACAAACAGTAAAAGTACGTAATTTTTAAATATGTAAATAGAAGAAACACCTATGGTTGCTCTGAGAGCAGGACACAGGAGGGAAAGTCATAAAGAGATGAGGCAGAGGACCAGAGTTTTAATTACAGGTTACCTGAGTACCCGGCTTGGGGCCAGAAAAATTCAGATTTCAAATTTTGCTGAATTTCAGATTTTGTCAGATTTTGGAAGACTTGCATTGCCAGTTGGGCATCCCAAATCCAAATATTTAAAACTCAAAACGCTCCAATGAACATTTTCTTTGAGAGTCATGCTGGCACTCAAAAAGTTTAATATTTTGGAGCATTTTGGATTTCAGATTTTCAGATTTGGGATGCTTAACCTGTATAACCCTTGTAGTACAATTTTCTTTTTAACTGCACAGCTGTATAAATCAAATATTAATTTTTTTAAAAAAGGAACAAAACCGGGGTCCTTTGATCACTTAATAACAATTAATACCCCACAAATATGTGAGCATCACTATGTGTCAGATACTTTTCTAGGTGCTAGGAAGAGAACAGTGGACAAAATAAGCCCTTGCCCTCATGAAGCTTACAATCAGAGAGGGAGGCAGATAAAAAGCTAATGTATGTTTTAATGTCAGATAAAGCAATGATGTAGAAATAAATAAATAAAGCAAGGCAAAGGCACACAGTATGATGGGGATGCTATTTAATAGGGTTTTCAGAAAACACTTCTGCCAGAACAATAAAAGGAAATCAAACTAAAGAAAATCTGTTCTGAAAAAAAAAAGGTCATGTAAGTGAAGTAACAGAAAACTATCAATTAAATTCAAGATGAGAGATTCAAGTCTTTCACACTCCAAAGCAATGTATTATTCAAAAGCCAGTACCAAAAGTTTCTCTGTAATGAAATAAACTGCCAAGCCTCCTCAAGCTAAGTCATATGAACACTGCTATATCCATATAACTGTATGTATATATAGATCCTTCCCATATCCCTAACTAGCTACTTAGTAAAGTGACTATGTAAGTTTATATTCAAACTTTTTTCTTTCCATAGAATAGGTAAATGTAACACATTTTAAATTCCAGTGTTTTATTTCTATTATGTAGTTAAAAGTTTTCCTAAATCAAAAGCTCAAGACATTAAACCAAAAAAGATTCCAGATTAATTCCACGTTACTAAAATTTATCACACACAATCTTTATTCTCTCACTAAAAAGGAATCAATAGGAAATTTAAGACACAGTTAAAGAAACAATTTATAGGATAATGCAATACATTCATTTTCCTCTCCAAGGAACTTCACTCAGGCTGGGGTAGTTTCAAGCTATTTGAATTATCCTGTGTTGAAAATTAACTTAAAAAAAAAGTATTCATATTAAAGTGACAATTTTATTCCAAATACAGTCGTTACACAATAAATATCTCATATTCAAAAAATGGATACACTTCAATGTAGTATCTTATTCTCAAGCCGTGTATCATTAAAATTAAAAGTAAACCCAAACTATGTGTCTATTTTACATAGCAAAAAAAAAAAAAAAAAAGCATACTTTCGGAGAAAATAAATGGGTTTAAAGTTTAACTCACAAAAGAAAACAAATTTGATTAAATAAATTTCAATTAATAGTTTGGTTTAAGGTTTAAAAGTTATTTAAAATTTTCTGGAAAAGCAGATCGTCAAGGAATTGGTTCACTCACAGTCAGCCAGAAATAAAAAGGTGATATTTTAAAATTTTAGACCAAAAAAGAAATTTAGATTCCCTTATAAATAAGTGCCAAGAGAGAATATTTTCAGCAAACATTCATTTAACTACATAAACCAAAAGAATAAGGCTGTCTAACCACATGTAAACTATGCATCATCTGACTTCAGGTAGAATGTTTATCTGTGGTATACTTGGTAACCAGAAACCCAAAGTATATAAACATAGGCATATTTTAAAAACAATTGTCTCAATGTTTTTGTTCTCTAGGCAATAATTCCCACAATTCTCAGAAAGAAAAAAACAATATCCTTAACCAAAAAGTTATCAGAGGAGTTTCTACTTCTTAAACTTTTAAACTAACATATTTGCCCATTTATCATTTAAGCTCCATCAGGGCACAGACCTGTCTCTTCCCCTGTTGTGTCCCCAACCTCCAGGGAACTAACTGGCACCAAGTAGGTACCCAATAAACATGTGCAGAATGAACTGAGCCTCTGGAAAAAGCATAAGTGTTTTAAGTTGCAACAGGACAATTTCACCTATATATCCATCATTCACTACACTCAACTCTAATGACGTAATAAAAAGACTCGTACCAGGTATTTAAAAACACACACAAAAATATATTACTCACATATGTATCTGACTCACAAAGCCAGTTTTTCAGTTATATTTTCTCTCAGGAAAATTTGTTGTATTCTTTCCAGTATTACAAATAAATATTAGAAAAGCATGTTGTGTTCTGACAATGCAAGCGTTATCTTCAAATTTACGTTGCAATCTGAAAAACTTTAGGCAAACTAAACAGTATTTCCAGAGTCCTGCCTCAAAGTATTACTAAAAGCCAAATTCCTTAATTCAATGAAAAGTGAAATAACGCACAGTAGCGCATGCCTGTAGTCCCAGCTCCTTGGGAGCCTGACGCGGGAGGATCGCTTGAGCTCAGAGTTTGAGACAAGCCTGAGCCAAATAAGGAAAATCTATGTTAAAAGGAAAAAAAAAAAAAAAAATGGAATATAATGGAAAAAATGCACATCTTACCGTTTAAAAATTATGCTGAATTTTAAAAAGAAAAAATGAACTAGGCTTAAAATACACTGAAATTGTTTATCCCAAATGGCATTAATGCCCTTACATTTTGATATTTAGATCTGCCTAAAAAGACCTTTGAAGCTACATGATAAACTTCATGCCTACAAAGCTTGAGTTAGAGGTTATCTTTGTTAAAATAATACTGTTTGGATGCTCAGTTTTGGAAGTTTCCCCATAATTCTAAAGTAATATACTTAACCGTAAGAGTAATACACTTATGTGTACGATTCTATAGCACTTGTTCTGTAGCACTTGTACAAGCATAATGATCTTGAGTGGAACAGGTTTTATAATGAGCAAGCTATGATCTGTCTAACAGCAATACTCTGCAAACACGGGCTGAAAAGTTTCCTAAAATTCTGATGGTCATCTTCAAAGAAACTTGAACAGGAATGGATCTAATGGTGGATACAGAAAAATACCCAAGTCAACTTATGAACACTGGTAAGAAAACAAGGCTCTCTATAGCAACTAATTGTTGAGGAAGTGTTGGGGGAAAAAAAATCCAGGGAGCATAAACGATAAAGCTCAATTAACTGCTGCCTGTGTGTTTCCACTTTATGGTCTTAAATACATAGTAGGCATTAGATATTTCTTTTAGAGTTTTTTTTTTTTTTAACAGAAATTGAGTATTTCAATTGCCCCTCCTCCACAGCTAACATCAGTGCCCTTTCTTCCTCCTCCCTTACCCCTCCCAACTCAAACAAATTAACATTTGTACTAGGTACCTCCTATCAGCTCGCAGCTTCTTCCCAAACACGCCCACGTACACTGAAACTGGCCTGCGTCTACACAACACACAGCTACAGGAAAAGAGCTTCGAGGGGGGGAGCTGGGGCGGTGGGGGGGAGGTAATAATTCGCTCCGCACAGGTTTACGGCTATTTTCCAGAAATTAGCTCCTCGCTCTTGGCTCGCGTTTCTCCCAAATCACCTCAAAAGCACGGTGTTTATGAGCCTACCTAATCCGATACTGCAGTGGAATTCCGGATAGTTGCAGACAGATCTCCCGGCTTTGCAAGTGTGTGATGAGATACGTTCGAAATCTCCTTTTTTTTTTTCTAGAGCCCGGTTCCAGGCTGTAGAGCAAGCCGACCTGGGGCTGCGGCCCCTGCCCCACACCCGGCCCGCGCGCCTGGCCCGAGCCCAGCGCAGGACGCAGCCCCTCCAGGGTCGGGGCTGCCGGGGGCCGTTCGGGCTGCGGGCCGCTCTGCAACAGGTCACCCTGACCGCGAGTCCGCGGGTTCGCGGGCGGCCAACTCTGCGGCCAGGCTTCTGGGCGCAGCCACCGGGGCCAGGGGAGGGGGTGTGGCCCGGCTTCTGCTGGTCCTGGCTTAGAGGTCCGGGATCGGCTCACCTGAAGGGAGGCTGAGGGGCAGCTGGGCGCCAGAACAGCGCGGGCGGAGGCTGGGGGCTTCCGCCACCCAAGAGGGAGAGCGAGGCGGGTTCAAGGGGTTGCAGCGCCCCCGGCTTCAGGACGGCGCCCCCGAGCGGGGACCACACGGCCGCTCCGACTCCGAGAACCCGCGGCCGAGGGAGGCGCGCCCCCCAGCGCCCTTCTCCCTCAGCCCCAGCTCCGCAGCCCCCTCCCTGCACGCAGGGCGAGCAGCCCCGGGGCCCGCGGCCGGGAGAGCCACACTCCGCAGCGCCGCCGCCGCCATTCCCCGCGCCGCCCGGGGGGCGCCGCGCACCCACCGTTCCTCCCTCCCCCGCACCGCCCCGCGGCCTGAGCCCACCGACCTGTGCAGCCGCGGCCGTCGCCTCAGAGGATGGAAAGACGACGCCGGCCTCACGCTTCACCGCCACGGCCGCTGCCGCCGCCTAGAGTAGCACTCGCCGACCCGAACAGTCACTGTCTCTCATTCAGCGCCCGCAGCAGCCGCCGCCGCCGCCGCCGCCGCCGCTGCCGCTCGGGGGAGGAGAGTGAGCTGGAACCACCCCGTCCGCGCCAGGGGTGGGGGAAGAGAGCAGACCTGGCGGGGGCGCGCGCCAAGCGGGCGGGGCGGAGCCGCGCGCGCGCGCACCAACGGAGCGCGCTCGCGGGGGCCCTGAGAGCTGCAGCCGTCAGGGTCTTAACCTCGCGCTTCCCGCCCGCAGCTTTTCGGCCCCGCGGAGCCCAACTGCCGCCGGTAATCGGTGCCCGCAGCGCGCGCAGCCATCCGCAACCCCACTACCCGGCGCCTGCTGAAAGGAGGGGCTCTCACCGGCCAAACAACGGGGCGGGAAGGGGTGGGAGGATGGACAGGTGGGGCGTCCGCCACCGCCTGGCCACCCGCTCCCGGCACGCGGCCCTCTGTGAAATCCGCCGTGATGTCTGTGGCCTTCAGTACCCGGCTGTTCACCTTTAAGGCCAGAGAACAAAGTCTGGAAGCACTTGGACCCTAAATCAACTATCCAGCCCAAGCCAGCGGTGTTTTTAGAAGTCACTGCGGACAAATGAGGGGGCTCCAAATGTGGAGGGTCACCCCACTGCCGTAGATAAGGTCATAAATTATGATGATCAGTATCCTCACATTAAGATTCGGGAAGTGTTAGAAGTAGGCCTTTGTAGATGTTACGCAGGGTACTACCCTTGACTTAAGGAGCAAATGACAGAAATTGGGCGGAAAGGTGTTTCAGAGAGTGTACTAAATGGGTGGCCTACTTAAAACTAGCACCATTTGATGCAGTGTGACTGTTAACGGAAGGTTTAAAGTGAGCCGCCTTTGTATTTGCTGTCATTAGACCATTTGGAAATGGATAATATGTGATGATCTGCAGTTCTTTCTCTAGGCAATGTGCAGTAGAATGTGGAAAGAATACTATGTACCAGCATTACGTGTAAAACATGAAAGGAACGATAATTCACTATTCCCATTTGGTTTCTTTCCTCCCTTTAATAACCGCTAAACAGAACTGATTAATCTTGAACGTTGAAGAATGCTAATTATTTCCTCCTTTGATTGCCTTGTGTCATAGCCCTTTTACTCCAGTTGGGGAAGCTAGAATGCCCTTCAACCCCCTTCTCTCAAATAGGGTTACTTCTTTAAAGCACCCCAACGCAAAGTTAAGTCAAAAACAAAAACAGCGAGGATAGGCAACAAAGTTCATAGTGTTTCATTTTTATTCCATTTTACTTTCAAAGAAAGTCTTGAATCATGACGAAATCACTAGAAGAAGTAGAGCAATCAAAAGAAGAAAAAAGGCGTTTCCCCCCCAATATTTCAAATGACAAGAGTCCAAAAAAGAAAAGAAAAAGGAAGGTGATCGGTAAAAAGGAGGGAAGTGCATTATGTATACAGAAAGTTTTCCCATAGATGTTAGTTGCTTCAAGTCCCAAATAAACAACAACAAACTGAATTAGCACTTGGAGGAAAAGCCCCTCCCAGTTATTGAGTTGGGTAAATGTTTAGTCTTTTTAAAGTGTTACTAAGAGATTAAGGAAAATGTCGTTGGCTATATGCCAACAATAATACATACAACATACATACCATTATCACACATAATTAACTGCTCTTAAGAAATAGGAAAACTGAGGAACGGAACTCTATGTTGTGTTAATGTCATACAATTACTTGAAACTTGAATTAGGGTTTCATAAATATAAATGAGCCAGGGTCCCTACATCTGCCAGTAATTTTCGCAGCTTATTGTAAAAGCAGTGAAGTTTTCACTTGGACTTTGAAAAGAAAAAACCATATGACTCATGAGCAAGGCCATGGATACACTAAATTCTTATGCCTACTGAATTTGGGTTTGAATAATTACCCCAAATCTGTTTCTCACATTGATAACTTATAAAACAATACTTTTATTAACCTTAAGAGTTGTGTTAAGTTCAAATTTGTAAACTTGGTAAGATTAAGAATTTGTATATAGGCCAGGCGTGGTGGCTCACACCTGTAATCCCAACACTTTGGGAGGCTGAGGCAGGCGGATCACCTGAGGTCAGGAGTTCGAGACCAGCCTGACCAACATGGTGAAGCTGGTCGCTACTAAAAATACAAAAAAATTAGCCGGGTGTGGTGGTGGGTGCCTGTAATTCCAGCTACTCAGGAGGCTGAGGCAGGGGAATCACTTGAACCCGGGAGGCAGAGGTTGCAGTGAGCCAAGATCGCGCCACTGCACTCCAGCCTGGGCGACAGAGGGAGATCCTATCTCAAAAGAAAAAAAGAATTTGTATATAAAAATATAGAAAAAAGTTTGTCCTCAATATCTTTTATAAAATAAGTGTCCCTTCCCATTCATTGATAAATGAAAGCAGTGGCTTTTTACACTAAATTTTCTTTACCAGAGCACTTTTATCACAATTCTGTATGTTGCTTTATGGATTCCAATTGCTTTTGCCAAAATACAAGAAATATGCAAAGTCTTAGTATAACAAAAAGTACTAATGTATAAAATAGAAATGCCATTATATGAAATAGAAATCAATAAGAATTCAATATGCTTAAAAGTCATTTCAGAGGAATCACCATTATGTAATAGTTTTATTACTATCCATCAAAATTATTTCCAAGGGGCAAGCCAAGGAACTAATTTAGATATAGAACAAACAGTTCAAAGAGACCACCACTGCAGTAAACCAATCAACAAGCAACACAATCCATTACAGCTGTCAAAACAAAATCAAACTGGCATGGTAAGAAAGCTTATTTTTTCAGTAATACCTAATTCTATTACAACCAAAAGAATTTCAGTAATAACATATACCTTTGTTATTTCTCTAACCTTTAATCTCTTTTTTCAAATGTATATAGTGGCTGGACATTTTGAAGAAATTTGTTGGTTGTGTTTACGATGTCACAATTTAAAATAAAGGCAAAGTTAGAATTCCCAGAATTCACCTTGAGGGAAAGGACGCATAAGGGAACTTCCAAGGGCTAGACAGACATTCTCCAGAAAACTGACACTATGGTACAAGGAGAGCCTGCCGTAATTCCCAATCAAGAGAGATATGTCACAAGTCTCCAGATACCAAAACAAAGATAATCAACAGTCCGTTCAAATCTGAGCACCGTATTAATTTTACAGTTTCCATTTACAGTTAAGCTGCATTTCAAAGGGGCAACTCTATGTAGGGTGTTGAGCAGCAGGGATTTATTTGCTTAATGATGGTTAATGTTTTCCTAGACTAATTCTTCAGAAGGCCGGAAAGTATATAAATGTTTGCATACACTAATGCTTTCCAATATTAATTTTAAAGATAGTTTTAGTAGGGCGGGCACAGTGGCTCATGCCTGTAATCCCAGCACTTTGGTAGGCCAAGGCTGGCAGATCACGAGGTCAGGAGATCGAGACCATCCTGGCTAACATGGTGAAACCCCGTCTCTACTAAAAATACAAAAAAAGAAAAATTAACTGGGCGTGGTGGTGGGCACCTGTAGTCCCAGTTACTCGGGAGGCTGAGGCAGGAGAATCGCTTGAACCTATAAGGCGGAGCTTGCAGTGAGCCAAGATCGTGCCACTGCACTCCAGCCTAGGCGACAGAGCAAGACTCCATCTCAAAAAAAAAAAAAAAAAGATAGTTTTAGTAATAACTTGTTTATCTGACAGTATTAGGAAAGGGGGCAGTAAGGGATTGGATATAATTAGATATTCTAAATAACTGAGATTTTCATCTTGAAGTACTAGAAACAATTTAATTTAAACCACTTTTATTTATTTTTCCTGAAATATCACCAACTCTGTCTTATACTAATAAAACACAGTACAGTTGTCTTGGTATCCACAGGAACTTCCAGGATACCCAAATCCATGGATGTTCAAGTCCCTGATATAAAATGGCAGGGTAGGTCACGCATGTAATCCCAGCACTTTGGGAGGCCGAGGTGGGCGGATCACGAGGTCAAGAGATCAAGACCATCCTGGCCAACATGGTGAAACTCCGTCTCTACTAAAAATACAAAAATTAGCTGGGCGTGGTGGTGGGCACCTGTAGTCCCAGCTACTGGGGAGGCTGAGACAGGAGACTTGCTTGAACCCGGGAGGCAGAGGTTGCAGTGAGCTGAGATCGCGCCACTGCACTCCAGCCTGGCAACAGAGCGAGACTCCGTCTCAAAAAAATAAATAAATAAAATGGCAGAGTATTTGCATATAACCTATGCACATCCTCCCGTATTCTTCAAATAATCTTTAGATTACTTATAATCTCTGATACAATGTAAATGCTATGTAAATAGTTAAACCATATTTTTAAATCTATATCTTTTTTTATTGTTGCATTGTTATTTTTAATTTTTTTTCCCTAATATTTTCCATCTATGGATGTGGAACCCATTGACATGGAAGGCCAACTGTATAGCTGAACCTATTTCTGATAGCCTAGAGGTATCTCAGGAATAGGTAAAGATAGAAAACAAAAGCTGTAGTACCAAGATATCCTCAGGAGCCAACAAGTACTGTACTTAGTACTCTTCACCATACAGTAAGTAATCACAGCCTTCTATGTTCCTGCATTCTTCTGAGTCTAATGGATTTGGTGGCCCTCATAATTGATCTTTCTGCTGTGCCTTCTTGTTGCTGCCCCTGCTGCTACAGGCTAGCTCTGCACACACATTTCACACACACACACCTCCCCTTGAATTGTCTTATCATGTTAGAGTGGGCTGGGAAACTAAATAACCAATGTTTAAAAATGCATATAAGGCTGGGCACAGTGGCTCACGCCTGTAATCCCAGCACTTTGGGAGGCCAAGGTGGGCGGATCACCTGAGGTCAGGAGTTTGAGACCAGCCTGGCCAACATGATGAAACCCTGTCTCTACTAAAAATACAAAAAATTAGCTGGGCGAGGTGATGGGTGCCTGTAATCCCAGCTACTCGGGAGGCTGATGCAGGAGAATCAGTTGAACCCTAGAGGCGGAGGTTGCAGTGAGCCGAAATCTTGCCACTGCACTCTAGCCTGGGCAACAAGAGCAAAACTCTGTCTCAAAATAAATAAATAAGCATATAAAGAAAAGGCTAAAACAACTCTGATATTTTGGGGGCATTTACTTAGTGTAAAGACCTTTCACTTGCTTTGATATTTTCCTCTATATTTTGGATCATTACATTTACCAGACAACTTTTTTTCCAGATAAGTGAATTATTACTGTATTCTACTTCCTTTATAACATTTTTAGGCATTATTCTTTATATTTAATGATAGGAAAGGATTTTGTTTGAGTGTTCATCTCTATAGTTTTTTTTTATATATCCTGCATGTTAAAATAGGTTAGAAATTTTTTAAAAACACAGGAATTCATAAATGCATACCAATAATTAATTGATAAAACAAATGGAGAAAAAGGAAATACTCTTGCCTATGGTAGAGTGTTGAGAGATTGTTGAAGTTAGAAAATCATCATTTTGCAAACAGGGCAAAGATTGGGTAAGGCAAAAACCATCTTGTATCTAAACATAGGAAGAAATGTTGATGAGGAACAAGATATTTGCATGATCTTAGAGTATTTTTCCATAGACTTCTTATTAGTTGCAAGGAAAAGAGTAATTATACACTGGATAAATTGGACAAAACCCTCACCAGGTGATCAAAATTAACATCACAATTGAGGGACAGACGGACATCATTTGCCTCCAGATGTGATTCCCCGAAGACACTGCATCTAATGAGGAAATGAGGAATCTAATGAGGAAATACCAGACAAATCCCAAGTGAGGAACGTTTTGTTTTGTTTTTTAAAAGAGGTAGGGGTGCTGTATCCTTCAAAGATGCCACTGTCATAAAAGACAAAGGCTGTGAAAATATTCCAGCTGAAGAGCCATGACAACTAAATGTAATGTGAGATACTAGACTGGATTCTTTCCTGGAGGAGGAAAAAAATGCTATATTGGACATTATTCGGTTAATTGGAAAACTGATGGTAGATTGATTAGATAAAAATATTTCATCAATGTTAAAGTCACTGAAATCGGTAACTGTGCTGTGGTTATGTCTCTGTTCTTAGACAATATATACTAAAGTATTTCAGAATAAAGGGCCAAGACGTAGGTATGGTTCTGAAAAAAAAAATACACACATATATAGTGAGAGAGAAAACAGAAATGATAAAAAGGTAAAATGTTAATAACAATAATAGGCAGCCCTGGGTAAAGAGTAGATATTATTTGCAGTCTTTCTATAATTTTGAAATTAGTTCAAAATAGAACGGTTTATTTAAGGTTACAATTTTAAAGAAGCAGGAGCAGCAGAAGTAAGCAATCCATAGACTGTAACATCAGAGTAATTTTAAATGACCACCTTACTGCAGGATCCCATATGCTTTCTGAAGTTGTTGACTGCCTCCATGAAATTGTCTCATCTTTCAGGTTAAAATTAGAGAGACAAGATGTCTTATAATTGAAAAGGCATCTTATTCACCTTTTCATTTTATAAATGAGGGAACTGAGGCTCAGAGATTCAAGAGACTTGCTCAAAGTCCCTTAACCAGTTATGACAGAGGACAATCTTGATTCTACTTCTATCTCTACAACTGCTAAGCTGCTACTGCCAGTTTCTATCACTTTCTCTCTTCTCTCCTTCCTGACTCTGAGTTTCCTAATAGCTTTGTATTGTCTTCTTTCTATGATTATACAAGGAACCTATATGCGGCCTTACTCTTTGAACTATCACTGCTCCATTGGTAATTGTTACCCAGGCTTCTGTAGCACATCTCTCATTGCCCCCGTGATGTCTACATTAGGACATTTCATCATCAGTTCAACCTCTACAGGTTCAAACTGAAAAAAACCATAGAAGAAAAAATTGTAACGGCTAAGAAAACCTATTCATCCTTACCAATAATCGAAGAAATGCACATTAAAACAAGATTTGTTTTGCCTAATAGCTTGCCCAATTAATAAGATTTGTAATATTTTGTTGTAGCAAGGATGTGGTCCACAGACTCTTTCATACCCTGTGTGTGTAAATAAGCATATCTCTTTCATGTAAAATTTGCCAAAATCAATGAAAAACATAAATGTACGTAGACTTTGACCCAGCAATTTCACACATAGGTATCTGTCTTACAAAAATACTGTGATACTACTGTTCAAAGAGATATACAAGACTGTTCATTAAGCATTGTAATAGCAAAAATTGGAATATTATATGTCCATCAATAGGTAAGTCAGTAAATACAAAATCACAGTATTTTTTTACAATGAAAAGACGGCTCTATATGAACCAATATTGGAAAAAAAAAGTTGAAGAGAAATATGCATACTATAATTTCATTTCCTTTTATGTACATAGAAATCAGCCTAGAAAGCTATACAACAGATTATCACAAGATAATAGAATTGGGGGATGGAGAAGAGAACTTTCATTTTCTACTTTATATATTTCCATTGTTTGTTGTTGTTGGAGGGTTTTTTTTGCTAGAAGCATGTATATCTTCTATAAAAACAACAGAGGTGTTGCTTTCTTTTTAAACTGAAAATATTTAATTCCTTAATCAGCATCCCCTGCAACATCACTGTTTCCACTATTACTTTTCTCTCTCAGGCTTTACAATGATCTTTAAGTCTTTTTCTCTCCTTCATCATGTATCCATTTAGTCCTCATTCTTCTAAAAAATTGTATTGCAATTATTAGCCCCAACGACATATGTAGAAAGGTAATTCCAACTGATCTCTTAGATTTAGCTACTCCCCACACCTTTCTTTTCACACACCTTTTCCTACACCACTATTTTCATTGTGTCACATGTCTTCCTCATCCCCCTCACTTCCCAATTCAAAAATCCCTAGCTGTTGCTTTTGATTTAGTAAGGTGATATCTAGGGACTACCATAACCTCAGTCTCCCTTACTAATTCACTTCATCACCACTCTACACACCAGCCAAACCATTCTTTTATGTATTCAATAAGCAAACACTTATTCTCTGATTACCAAATACCCCCCTACGCCTCTCATTTCATTGCAGTGCACCTTTTCCCTACCCTTTGTCTCTGTCTGTTCTAAGAGTTTCTTTAGGATCTGACTTAAGACCCACCTCTACTCCTTCCAAGAGGATGTGCTGATTGGTATGTCTATTTCACACTGACGTCTCCCTTCTCCAAACTCTTGTTGAGGTTTTCATTGGCATCCTCTCTCACTTTGGCAATTTATTATATAATGCCTTACAGTTTTCTCAAAGTGTGAACTTCTCATATCCCGCAACAGACTGTAAATTCCTGGAGAGCATGATCCCTGATTTTTTCCCTGGATTCATTTTTGCTGAGCATTTATAATAGACAATGCATTAAATGCCCCACCTATGTCACCTTATTTAGTTCTCACAGCAACCTTGTAGATATTTTTGCCACATTTTGGTAGTGGGACAAGGTTAAATGACTTGTTCAAGGTCATGCTGCTAGGAAATGGCAAAGTTAGTTATCAGATCCCAGCAGACAGATTCCATGCTGTATTGCCTCCCTATAAAACTGTGTTTCCCATGCATTCATCAGTTAACAACACAGTGTCACAGACGTCAATGAGGCTTGAAAGATACTTATTGAATATAATATGCTTTGTGCTAACAATCAGCAATCCAACATGTGCTACCCGGTACATGTCTAATACAGGTTTAGTATTTTCTATAATTTAGTCCTGTTATAGAAACTTATTCAAGAGCTCCACAGAATAAAACTAGTTTCAAAATCTGAATACTTTTAGAATAATGGGAAAGTTAAATTGAAAAAAAAATGGCATTAGGTCCAATTCCTCATTTTGTCCACCCAAGTGTATTAAAAATGTATGTTTCAGGAGATAATTTTCTACCATGATAGCACAATAATAAAGTTGGTTATCACATTACAGATGGGAAAGGCTTACTGCATAACCACTGAGTCTACTTTCCTGGAGAGATGCAATTCTATCTGTGGTTTCACATTCTAGAAAGAAATATTCTTACTCCTTCTGGAAATTAGTAACATAAGCATTTTAAAGTACTTATGTTAGATCAACCAGTACATTTTATATAATTTTTACTACATTTAATTGAGGCTTCACTTAGCAAGAGAGACTTTCTTAATTATGATATAATCCAACATATACAGGTTTGATATTCATTGTTGAGTACTGGCAATTGTATTTGTCACTAAAAGGCGCTATAACAGAGTAGTTATTAATTCAGATGATTAGACTTGAGAAAGTATAAGTGGTAATAAAATTAGTTACAAATTGACTTTCAAACTACAACTCTAGTGAGAAAACATGACTTCAAAAACAGCCAGATATGTTAGTCATTATTCAAAAAATTGGTATGAATGTACTGATACGTATTACACTATAAATGTTAACAGCATACACATTGAACCTAAAATAAAATCACTTTAAAACTAACGGACTTTAGGGCTGAGTTACATCTAAACATAAATACTCGCAAAACTTACTTATATTTCAGTACTTTTTGTTCCTATCAATGTTATTAATTTTGAAATATACCCACAACAGAGGCAGTGCTTCTGGCAGATAAAAACCAAATTTACTGACCACCTTCTATACTTGGTAAATTGAATATACATGTTTATCTGTGCTACCTCCCCAAATTTCCCTAAAATTAAAGAACAAAAAGAATGGAAGAGATGCTAACAAATGATAAATTTTGGAAGATAGAGAAAAAGACAAATAGTAATTGAGTTAGCTAAGCAGAGAAAAATGAAATCAACTGCCTGTAGAGATGAAAGGCAAAAATAAGCCAGCTGATTTGCACAGCAGAACTTTGGAAATTTTAGGAATTGGAGACACCAGATACTAAGGAAAATGGGGATGAGAAATGCCTCTAAAAACTAGATTGGATAGAGGTCTGTAAAAAGAACAGTTGCAGCCTCCGTCCTACCTCAAGCTACCACGCCATCCCCACCCTAAAGGGAGAATGCACTTTTTCTCTGTGAAGATTTAAACTGGAGAGATTGAGGAGAGGTATCTGACTCTCAATTATGAGCAAGCAGTGAAGCGCCACCAAACATTTTAGGAAAGTCTCTAACGTGCTAGGCAGAGAGCATCTCCCAGTCCCAACCAACACCCACTTCCTCACCAGCCCCCAACATACCTGCCCCCTCTGGAAAACAAAAGGCAGGAACAGGGAGAAATTTTTTTTAAGTTTAATTAATATCTGTGGAAATATACAACATTGCATTCATTAACATTGCATTCAAGTAAGGCTACGATGCTATGAAAAAGTTATAATCAAAGAACAGAAAAAGGCTCTTACAAATTACAAATATAATAGCTAACATAAAGATATTAACAGGAAGTTGGAAGGTAAACTGAAGTTTCCCAGAGAGTAAAAGACTCTAGGCCAGGTGTGGTGGCTCAAAGCCTGTAATCCCAGCACTTTGGGACGCCTAGGTAGGAGGACTGCTTGAGCCCAGGAGTTCAAGACCAGCCTGGGCAACAAAGTGAGAAGCTGTCTCTACAAAAAAAATACAAAGATTAGCCAGATGTGGTCGTGTGTGCTAGTGGTCCCAGCCACTTGGGAGACCGAAGCAAGAGGATCACTTGAGCCTGGGAGGTTGAGGCTGCGGTGAGCTATGACCACACCACTGCATTCCAGCCTGGGCCACAGAGTGAGACCTTGTCTGTTAAAAAACAAACAAAAAAACTCTAGACTTAACCATATCGTAACTCTACATTGAGCTAAGAATGTAGGCAAATCAGTGCTTTATAAATTGCTGATGGGAAAGAAATTGGTAAAATTTCTACTGAGGACAGTTTGGTAATTTCAAAATTAAAAATGTTACAAATTCCATTTCTAGGAATTTTATCCTACAGATAAACTCACTTGTGTTTAAAAAGAGGTATATGCAAAGATAATAATAGTAAAAGACTAAATATACTAAATGTCATCAATAGGAGACTGTTCAAAAAATTACATTATATCCATACACTGGAATGCTGTGCAGCAATTTTAAAAATGAGGTTGCTCTAGATGACCCACATGGAATGATTTCTACAGCATACTGGAAAAAGCAAGATATGGAACTTTGTGTTTAAATACAGAGAGCACATTTCTAGAAGAATACACCAGAATTGACAATGATGTTTACCTCCGATAAGGGGAACTGAGGGCTGGGGTATGGGTAAGAGGGAAACTAAGTCCTCAATGTGTGCCCTTTTGTATCTTTTTAATTTTGTATCTATTTTTTAAAACTATTTTTAATCTATAGAGTTAATGCTTCCATTTATCTCCATTAAAATTTATTCATCTCTAATCAAAATAAAGTTTGTAACTCTCATCTGATTTATTCCTAAATCCTTTAGGATCTTTTGGTTCAAGCGCCCAAAATTAGACCCTGAACTATAATAAACAATACCCTTGAATTGAACATGGCATCTTATTATAATCAATTAAGGTATACTGTCCTCTTTTTGGTTTTTAATTATATGGCAATACTGATAACCGGTGATCCTATATTTTATCATAGTTATTGTGCATGTACCTCTTTTCCTACACTCCTACCATGACCTATAGCCTCTAGTAAAATGGTGGCCCTGAGTGACTGTGAACCTGTACATATCCCTCCCCTGACCTGCAAAGGTGATGGAGGACCTAGGCCAAGCTTAATCTTCCTGCTTCCCCTAGGAATTTGGAAAAGGGTCACTGAGAAACAGCCAGTTAGCCTTGGAAGCCAAACCACAGGGTTATGTAGTGCTCAATTAATGGCAGAAAAGACACAAGTAAGCAGAGAAAGAAAGCCAGTCTCCAGAGAGAGGTACGAGGCTGATGAGGGACAGAAACCACATGAGAGATGATTCCTGTCTTTCCAATTCCAGACCCGTTGGCCTTTTTTTGCTTGTATATCCTGATGCTTGTCTGCTGTCTGTTTCTTAAGCTGGTGCGAGTAGTTTTCTATTCCTTGTACCAAATCATTTCTTTTCTCCCTTCCTCCCTCCTTCCCTTCCTTCCTCCCTTCCTTCTCTCTCCCTCCCTCCTTCCCTCCCTCCCCCCTCTTTCTTTCTTTCTTTCTTTCTTTCTTTCTTTCTTTCTTTCTTTCTTTCTTTCTTTCTTTCTCTTTTCTTTCTTTCTTTCTTTCTTTCTTTCTTTCTTTCTTTCTTTCTTTCTTTCTTCTTTCTTTCAAATGGGGTCTTGCTCTGTTGCTCAGGCTGGAATGCAGTGGCATGATCATGGCCCACTGCGGCCTTGACCTGCTGGGCTCAGGTGATCCTCCCACCTCAGTCTCCTGAGTAGCTGGGGCTGCAGATGCACACCACTACACCCAGCTAATTATGATACAAAGTTCGTTCTTTCTTTCTTTCTCTTTCTTTTTTTCTCTCTTTTTTCTTTTTTTCTCTCTCTTTCTCTTTTTCCTCCTTCTTGCCTTCCCTCCCTCCCTTTCTCCCTTCCTTCATTCCTTCCTCCCTTCCTTCCTTCCTCCCTTCCTTCTTTCTCTCCCTCTCCTTCCCTCCCTCCCCCCTCTCTGTTTTTCTTTCTTTCTTTCTTTCTTTCTTTCTTTCTTTCTTTCTTTCTTTCTTTCTTTCAAATGGGGTCTTGCTCTGTTGCTCAGGCTGGAATGCAGTGCCATGATCATGGCTCACTGCGGGCTTGACCTGCTGGGCTCAGGTGATCCTCCCGCCTCAGTCTCCTGAGTAGCTGGGGCTACAGACACGCACCACCACACCCAGCTAATTAAACAAAACTTTTTTGTACAGAAGGGTGTCACTGTGTTGCCCAGGCTGATCTTGAACTCCTGGGCTCAAGCAATCCTCCTGCCTTGGCTTCCCAAAGGGGTGAGATGTAGACTATTTTCCAGCCTCCCTATTAAAGACTGGTCTTTTATTTATTAATACTTCTCACTATTTATCCCAGTAGAAATAATATTATAATGGGAGCATGGTGATGTGGAAGTTAGTCACTGTTCTCCCAGTAAACCACAATAAACAACTCAACCTTCCTTTCTATGTCCAGTTTCTTTTACTTTAAAATTAGGATGAGAATATTTGCCTTATCTTCTTTATAACATTATCTAGTTCCAGATTTGTCCCTCAACACTATCTTTCAGACACCTTCCAATTCTCCGCTTCCCCAACCCCTAGCTAGCCTTGTCCTACCCATGTCCAGGTCAGGCTCCTGGAAAATGAAGCGGGCCCACCTTGCCTGGAAAGGGAATTCAGACAAACTTATTACCTGGGTAGCACTTAATCAACACACCCCATTCCCTCCTGAGTTGTTCACTTGATAAACCCATGTCAGTCTCCAAACTCGCATTGTAAAATCTCACTCTCCTGCCACATCTCTACAATATCTTCAGAGAGAGAGCCACCTCATGGTATCAGAACAATTAATCATCTTCAACATCTATCCCCCTTCAGGAAGGACAAAGCTCCATCCCATCCTTCTTACAAACATAAGCTCCCTTCTGACTTCTTCTCCTTGGATATATATTTCAATTTGATATTACCTGAATACATCTATTTTCCATTATGCAGGGCACCAGTATGATTTTCTCAGGTTTCATACAACCCCCTAGCGACAGCCCAATGGTTGCTTAAGCTACAAATGAGTTAGGTTTCAAATGAGATATGAATCCTATTCAATTAACTGTATAAAATTTGTTATATAACCAGCAAACAGAAGTTTAAGTCTAAAAATAGTATTCAAGATCTAGGACAAGAGGTGGAGACAAAAAGTCAGGAAGAATATGAAATCCTCAGGAAAAGAAATAATTCAACTACTAGGTTAGTATTTGTTTTCTACAGAAAAACTTCCAACATAACCCATGCTATAGTGGGATTTAGAACATACTGATAAGAAACTAAGTTTCCTCCCTGAATGTCATCAGGAAGAAACTAAAAGTGCAAACTTGGAAATTGTAACATGTTAAAAATCTCTCTTCACATGAAAAAAAGAATGTGTTATAATAGAAAAAATATAAAAAGAGGAGTCTGGAAAAATAATTGTCTGGATACAAAAGTGATCACACAGTTAATACAAATATTCTTAGAGTGGAAAATGTCAATCTTTATGACTCATACAAAGCAATTTCTTGATACACAATCTATTCCTAAAATGAATCTCTCTACCAGGAATGGTGGGGGGTGGAGATGGAGAGAGAAGAGTCAGGGGTTGTACAGATGATCAGTTCTGTTGGTTAGCTATGTAATCTAATAAATTCTTATTCTGATTCATTTCTTGTTCATTTAATGGGAGTCTCATCAGCCTCTGAACAGCCTGATTAAATTTCTCATCCTGCAAAGGCAAGGTAGAACTAGTCCTAACAGCTATTGTACCCCACGAGGCCCTTCCTAAAGGACTAGATTCCCCTCATGTTCATTGTTACATTTGGCATCTGAGCTCCTTTGTGCACCAAAGACTAACCCATTTTTTTAATGTGCTTATCGTGTTGCCAGTTGGCATTGCCCTTCCATGGCACTCTCTGTCTTGTATTTCATTAATGTATAACTTCTTATAATAGACGATAAGTTCCTTGAGGATAAAGGTGCCTTTGAATTTGTAGTCCTTTATTACCACCATCCCAATGCCTTGCACACAGAAAGTTTTCACTGAAAGATTTTCATATATAACAAATCAAGGTGAACAATACTGATAATGGACAAGTTACTTTACCAAAGTCCTCAAATTAAAACTTCCACAATGATAAACCACAGCGCCTTCAAAATCCAGGTCATGGCTCACTTTCTCCAGAAAACATTCTCTTTTATCCCTTGTTTCCTTAATTCTTATTTCTTGATTTTTATTAGGGATATGACAGTGCATACGTTGACTAAAGAAGCTGTTTTTAATGTTATACATGTTTATTTTTCTTTTTCTTTCTTTTATTTTTATTTTTTGAGAGAGAGTCTCATTCTGTCACCCAGGCTGGAGTACAGTGACGTGATCTTGGCTCACTGCAACCTCCACCTCCCAGGTGCAAGCTATTCTCCTGCCTTAGCCTCCCATGTAGCTGGAATTATGGACACATGCCACCATGCCTGGCTAATTTTTGTATTTTTAGTAGAGTTGATGTTTTGCCATATTGGCCATGCTGGTCTTGAACTCCTGACCTCAGTGATCCACCCGCCTCATCTTCCCAAAGTGCTGGGATTACAGGCGTGAGCCACTGTGCCCAGCCTGTTGTACCTGTTTTAAAGACATATTATATGCAGATGCTTTCTCTTCCCAGCTAGTTTCTAAGTATTTTTGAAAGTAAGGAACCATATCTTCAATTTCCTCACACCATTCAGACACGATTCTGCATAGTTTTAAGTAATATTTATCCAGTGCTTTCCAGGTACCAGGTGGTTTTTAAACACTTCATATGGATTTGATCATTCAACCCTCATGGCAACACTACAGTACTAGACATAAGTAACTAACTCAAGGTCACACAAACAGAAAGTGGCAGCACCAGGATTCGATCTCGGGCAGTCTTGCTCCAGAGCCCCTTGTCTTAACCACTCTACTTTACTGGCCTCCTAAACAAAAAAAACATTAATACAAATCTGCTTTATGCCCTGGAGACAGAAAACATTACAGTGGCTTCAAGAACAATTGGTTTAATCTAAAAAGTTTATTACAGGCATGCTTTTTGGTAAATGGTGGTTTGTGCTGTAGTCAGACAGAAGAGATTTTTCTGCTCCTTTTGTTTCTCTCTGTGCTCCTTTTATTATTTATATTGCTAAAATAGCTGCCTTACTACCATAATGTGATTCTGCTTTTCATGGACGATATTGCACTACCACTAAGTTATCCATAACACCACAACTTCTTGACAGGTTGGTCATTTCTGACACTTGTGTATGTCTTAGAATGTCAGTCCCAAAGCCCCATGCTGCTGCTGCCTCACATACAACAGCAACAACAGATTTACCTGAGGGTGGGTCTCAGCTCTGCTACTTACCAGCTGTGGAACCTTTTTTTTTTGGATGGAGTCTGCTCTGTTTCCCAGGCTGAAGTGCAGTGGTGCGATCTCGGCTCGCTGCAACCTCCGCCTCCTGGGTTCAAGTGATTCTCCTGCCTCAGCCTCCCAAGTAGCTGGGATTATAGGCATGCACCACCACAGCTGGCTGGTTTTTGTATTTTTAGTACAGATGGGGTTTCACCATGTTGACCAGGCTGGTCTCGAACTCATGACCTCAGGTGATCCGCCCACCTTGGCCTCCCAAAGTGCTGGGATTACAGGCATGAGCCACTGCGCCCAGCCCCAGCTGTGAAAACTTGGGCAAATCATTGAAATTGTCTTCACCTCAGTTCTTCATCAGACAAACAAGGACAATAAAATCTTCATGAGAGTGTTATTGTAAGGTTCAGAGATGATGCAGGGAAAGTAACTAAAACAGCCTCTGGCACACAGTAGGTGCTGAATTAATAGTAGTTGTTATTATTCTCTTAGCAATTCATACAAGTATTGCTGCACAAGAATTATCAACATAGAGCTGTTCTTAAAGATCTGCCCACTCACTGAGCCTCCTGGTGCTGTAGTTTTTTTGTTGTGCTGTTGTTAAAACTGTTTCAATTATAAATCTCAGAGATTCTTGTACCCCATTAATCAGTGAAAGGACATAGTGTCTTTATGGATTTGCATATTATTGCTTTAGATCCCAGTCACTCCAGAGAATTTGCTGAGACAGCTGGTCATTTCACCTTCCTTGGTTATCCCCACAGCTGTCAAATAGAACAATGACATCATTGATTTGGGATGTTTCTTGCAAGTAAAGAATAATAAATTAAAAATTTCCTATCACTCTCCTAATACAAAGATGCAAAGTTGTCTATAACTGTGTCTCATAGGTCCTTAATACTTTTTTTTTTCTTTTGAGACAGAGTCTCACTCTGTCACCCAGGCTGGAGTACAGTGGTGTGATCTGGGCTCACTGCAACCTCTGCCTCCTGGGTTCAAGTGATTCTCCTGCCTCAGCCTCCCGGGTAGCTGGGATTACAGGCATGTGCCACCATGACCCCGCTAATTTTTATATTTTTAGTAGAGATGGGGTTTCACCATGTTGGCTAGGCTGGTCTCAAACTCCTGACCTCAGGTGATCCACCCGCCTCTGCCTCCCAAAGTGTTAGGATTACAGGTGTGAGCCACCGCACCTGGCCAGGTCCTTAACACTCTGAACAATTCAGGGCAGATTGTACAAATCGATCTTTTTCAATGAGGAATTATTATGATTTGGGTTGTTGCAATACCTAAAAGGAAAAAAGACAACAAGTTATTGATACTATGATCAATTTTAAGATTAAGCAGTGTCGAACAAAATAATCTTGCATTTGGAGGAGTCTTGAAGATCTCCCCATTTTCCTCTCTTCTTCCACCTCCTCCTACTTGATATTTAGATTCCTTTATAAAGAATGACAAAATGTCATTCAGCCTCTGCTTCACCCCCACCATGCAGCTCATGAAGACAAGACAGCTTGCAATTACCAATCTCTATTTGGCCAATACTGTTCATAAATTCAGATTCCATTATCTTTTTTAAAATTAAGCATTTCAGTGGCATATTGTGCTGTTCAGTCCATTAAATGCACATCACTATTCTTATTTCATTGAACAGCATTAGTTATGAAGGTAAAGCTACTAAATTAGAATTGTAGAGACCTGGGAACCTGGGCTGTAGTTGGAGTTGTGTCACTAGTACAGGCAAGTCAACCACAGCAAGCTCCAGTTTATTCAATTGTGAAATGCTGGCTCTCTGTCTGACCTGCCCAGCTGCAATTTCCCTGCTCAGCAGACAGGCAGGCCGCAACTTACAAATGGATCCTGTTCCAAAAGACCATGGAAGCTTGTCACTTGGAAGCATTTTCCTATTGGAACAACATTATAAATGACAGTTGGGATCTCAGATTTGTCCACAGCAATCTACTTCCTTCATAAAGGTAGTTAAATTATGATATCACTCCAAGGGTAAGAGGGATGAAGAAGAATTTCTTTTTCCTTTTCTAGATGCAAGTCAACACTAGACAAAACTTTGAAATATGTGCTGTTTACCTTGGCACCTTCCCACTTCCGTTCCTTTTCCTCTCTTCCATCTTCTTAATGTCCTTTAGGGACCCAAGGGCTCCAACCCACACCTGTTTCACTCTACAAAGTTACTAACTTTCTCTATCCTCTCCATTTCCACCCCACCATTCTCCTACTGCTCCTCCACCCCCATCTTCCATCTCTAACCCCGCTGGTCTTCACCCTACCCCCACCTTGTCCTCCCATCAAACTTCTACTCCTTCAGTGAAGCTGTCCTCAGCTAGATTAGGGAGAAGGAAATCTGATTTAAATGATCTGTAAATACCTAAGCTTAATAAGAGCTGACATTTACATAGTGCTTCCTGTGTGCCTGGCACTATTTTAAGCATGTATCAACTCTCTAGATTCTCAACAACCCTGTGAGAGAGGTACTATTATCTGCATACCACAAATGAGGAAACTGAGGCACAGAGAGGTTAAGTGACTTGCCCAAGGTCATAACGCTATAGTCAGTGGTAGAGGTGGTATTTGAATCCATGCAGTCTGATACTGAAGCCTGTGATCTTATGCTCATTTTAAAGAAGTCTATTTTCTTCTTTAAAATGAAATGCTTAACCCAACTGAGTCTCCACATCTTAAGCAGCAAACAGAGAAGTGAAAAACATTTAAGTAGTGTCAGAGAAGATATTCTGGGACAGGCAGGCACAAGGCCAGAGTGAAAAGTGAGAATGCAGCCGGGCACAGTGGCTCACGCCTATAATCCCAGCACTTTGGGAGGCCGAGGCAGGCAGATCATGAGGTCAGGAGTATGAGACCAGCCTGGCCAACATGGTGAAACCCCGTCTCTACTAAAAATGCAAAAAAATTAGCTGGGTGTGGTGGCAGGCGCCTGTACTCTCATCTATTCAGGAGGCTGAGGCAGGAGGCTGAGGCAGGAGAATCACTTGAACCTGGGAAGATGGAGGTTGCGATGAGCTGAGATCGCACCACTGCACTCCAGTCTCGGCAACAAGGGCAAGACTCCGTCTCAAAAAAGGAAAAAGAAGAAAAAAAAAAAAAGAATGCTTTGCAGAGCTCAAGTAGGTGATGAAAATGAATAAATGGTGGCTTTACTGCTGGTGGCTTAGATTGGATTCTTTCCTCATAGGCACAACCTATAGGAATGTTCTTCCCATCCACAGAAAAAAAGTTATCTCCTATGTTTCTTGATTCTCTCATTCTACCTTTCTCTTCCCAGTTTTGAAATAGATACAAGAAAAAGTTGACATTTCTCATATAAGACAGGCAGCAGTGTCAGTGCCAATAGTAAGTGGAAATAAGCTCGGGTGCCTTGGTGTGCTAAGGCTCTCTCTCCGTGGCAACCAGACAGCATGTATCCTCTCTAGAGAGACAAAGGCTTCTCAGACCCGGGTGTTGGTAGGCAGGCAAGCAGACAGTTTCACTCCAGAGCCTGGCTCTTAACTGCAGTGTTATCCTGCCTGGGTTCAAGTCACACTTGGACAATGTTTTTAACATACTTCATTGTAAATGTATTGACTTTCACAGTTAATGGTTACATCTGTGAACAAATTAGAAAGATGTCTGTACTTATCAGAACTCCTTCAGTTGCAAGTGCCATGAACCAATTCAAATTATCTGTAAAACACACATGGGTATTGGGATGTAAGGACACAATGTCAGACATGAACTAAATCTAGGGACCCAAGCAATATAATTAAGCCCCCTCTTTCCATCTTTCAGATCTTCTGTTGGTGTGTTGACCTCATCTATTTCTACAGATGAGAAGATAGCATCCCAGATACAAAGTGAGGACAGGCTTCCACCCTAGCTCCAGCTGAAAAGTACCAGTGAAGGGCTTTGATTGGCTCATTTGGGGTTGTGTGTCCACTCCTGAGCCAATCACTTGACCTGAGGAGCTGGATTTCTTTGATTAGCCAGGTCTAGTTTATTTACTTGTCACCATGATGTGGGGAGTAGGTGGCAGAGTACTGTGACTGATAACCCCACCATGCTTTAATAAAGTTGGATGGCTCTGGGCAATCAAAACTATAGCTGTCTCCTATAATGTTCAATGTTATCTCTAGCTTGAAAATTAGGGAAATTAAAGAGACAAATAATAGCTTACATTGGATAACTCAAAAAGCCAAAACCAGTTTTAGGATAAACACTTTGCGTACTTAGCATATGCCTTATTGGCTATGACAAATGTCTAAATAAAAAGTGAAAAATTCATTCAATCATAAAGATGTTTCAAGATACTGATTTTGGTGTCTTACAAAAATATAGATAATTGACTCTTTTTTTTAAATCTGGATGTTTTAATACTATATAAACCCAATTTAATGCCATTTAGAATCTAGAACATGTAACCCTGAATCGTAATTACATGATTAAAAAAACATTGGATTTTAACAGGCAATTTATTGTCTTGCCATGTCATGTTTCCACTCAACAAGCTAGAGCTAAACCAGAGAACTAATATAAGATAGAAGGGAGGGAGAAATTGCATTGCCATTACATTTCCATAATAGAGTTGAACAAAGAACTAAAATCAAGATATGCTTTATTTAAAAATATGAAAATCATTGAAGTCTTTGTAAGTCTTTGCTATAATTTTCCACCACATTTAATTGGTATTTTGTGCAATGAAATACAAAAATGTCAAGGGAATTTTCTCTTCAAAGTTAATGCCTTGTCTGTTTCTCTTTCATTATATTCATTATCAATAGAGTGTGTTAAATCTCCAAATTCTCAGTTGTAATATGCTACGCAAAAGTAAAATAAACATTTAATTTTATATTGCTAAGTCAAATTTATTTCCCTCCTTGCTAACAAAATAAATTTATTGAAGTTATACCATAAGCCAGGCCTTCATGCTAAGCATTGTTCACATATAACTCTTTTAATCCTCACCACAATCTTAAGAGAAAGAGACCATTTTACAGGTGAGGAAACAGGCACTGATGTAATCCTTAAAACAATCATCTGGGGTAGATAACATTTTAGTCCTCTACACTGATGAGAAAACTAAGGCTCAGAGTGGTTATGAAAATTACCCAAGTTCACAGAGCTAATAAGGGATAAAACTGAGATTTGAACCCAGGCAGTCTGGGTTTTGGCCAGGCATGGCGGCTCAAGCCTGTAACTCCAGCACTTTGGGAGGCCAAGGTGGGTGGATCACTTGAGGTCAGGAGTTTGAGACCAGCCTGGCCAACATGGTGAAACTCCATTTTTAGTAACAATACAAAAATTAGCCTGGCGTGGTGGTGCGCTCCTGAAATCCCAGCTACTTGAGATGCTGAGGCGAGAGAATCACTTGAATCCAGGAGGCAGAGGTTGCAGTGAGCTAAGATTGCACTATTGCCCTCCAGCCTGGACAATACAGCGAGACTCTGCCTCAAAAAAATAAAATAAAATAATAAAAAAAAATCTCAGTTTTATCCCTTATTAGCTCTGGTTTTGTGCTTACACTCTTAATTACTATTGTTTTACCTCTTCCAATTGCTTAATAGTATATATAATATCAGATATACAACCTATAACTGATGGTAGTTAATGCTTAACCATAAAACATGTGTTAAACCTTGTTTTAGGATCCCCTTGGTCAAATTCTTCTCTATAGCTCTGTAGTTACCATAGCACCACTCTTCCCATATTCTCTTTTTGGAAAAAAAAAAAAAGTGGAAATAACTAATAGTAACAATTATTGTTTTCAAGTAAAATATGCCAAGATCTGTGTGTGCTTTTCTCAACAAGATGAATTTCACAATATTGCAATAATACAACATGGAATGCTTACATGTGCCTGTGGAAAAACTCTATGACCCAACTTGTGTCAGTTTCTTGTTTAATACTACAATAAAGAGTAGAGAAGGATCTGCTCATTAGGTCATTTGGACCCACCTCCAGATAGAATTAAGACTGATACCTCTCCATAACTAATCATTTTTGCACCAAAAAGAAGGTCTCACTCCCTCTCCCTTTGAAGCAGCTGTTTGTGGGCAAAAATTCTTGTGTCTTGTGTAAGTCCTTTCCAAAAAGTAAACGTGACACATCCAGGCTTGCTTGCATATATAAAAGTGAGGGGTGGTGGAGGGGAGGGAGACAGGGAGAAAAAGTATCACAGGCAGCAGCTAAAATCTTTGCGACTTTGTAGAATTTGTTTAGACTTCTTTTGTGACAAAATTGCAGCCTGTAAGGGCCCCACCTGGAATGACAATCTGGTTCCAGGGAGGCCTCCTTAATGATTAATCAAAGCACCTTAAATCCTTGGGTCTTCCTACCTTTTAATGTTTTACCTATATTTCTGTTAAGAGTGAAGTTTGAAGTTAGAAACAGTGTTGGTTTCATGTTGGGATGGTCTAAATTCAGAACATTTGAAGCAGTACAGGTAAATAATTCCTATTCTTTTAAGTGAAACTATAATATTTTAAAGTATAAAATTTTAAAAACATTTCATAAAACTAGTAAAAATTGCATGTGATTTATTTTAAAATTGGCATGATTTGTTTGATAAGTGCACCAATATACTTCAAATAGTAGTATATAACCATATCCAAATATATATCAAATATGATATATTCAAGGCGTATCATAAAAGTATTCTAATTTTGGTTGTCACCTGATTTTAGTTTATAAAATATCTAATATATGTTCTCTTTTATTAGCAAGAAGTAAACTTATTTAATTATGATGAAAACTGTATATGTCAACTTAAATATGTGCAAGAGAACACATTCTTCAAAATTCTTTTATAATATGCATAAGCTACAAAGCTTAAAGATCACTGCTCTACAGAATAAATTCTTGACTTTCAAAACCCTTCATAATCTGACCCCCTACTACCTCTTCAATTTTGGTCTTTTTCACATCTTTATGTGAGATTTTAAAAAATCTTAGGTAAGACAAATGAAAATTTAAAAAATCATATTTACACATCTAGTGGTAACTGCAGAACAGCAAAGTGAAAGAGATCTCAAAAAAAGACAGGAGGCGGGACACATTATCTTCAAAGGAATGAAAATTAGACTAAACAGCCAACAGTGAAAGTCAGAAGGTGGTAAATCATATCTTCACTGGATTGAGAGAAAATAATTTTCAACCTAAAATTGTATAGCCAGCAAAAAATCTTTCCAGAATTTGAGTTTGCCAATTTACTGAAGAAAATTCTAAAGAATATATTTCAAGCAAAAGTAACATAATTTCAAATGGAAAGTCTGAGATGCAAGAAGAAATGAGCAAAAATGTGGTAAACGTGAGTAAACATAAATCTAAACTAGATAAAACAGCGACACTTTGTGGGGTTCAAAATCAATAAAGAATAAGTGCACATCTACAATAACATCTAAGTCAAGGGATAAATAGAAATAGAATGTTCAAATGTCCTTATGTTATTTAAGAGGGAAATAAAGGTATTGATAAATGTTAGAATTTGATAAATTAAGTAGGCAGACTAAAATGTCTTAGTCACTAAAAGAATAAGATTAGAGTGTATAACTTCCTAATTATTATAAGAAAAAAACAGATGGGAGGAGAAAGAGATATTCAATCAGTCTAAAAAAAAGACAAGAAAAGATAGAAAAAAACACAGTGGAAGAAAAAACAAGACAAATAACACAAAATAAGATGATAGAAATAAGCCAAAGATAGCCACAATTAATATATAATTATACAGTAGTAACCTATATTATGCCAGATAACACAATATATTTATTCGTTCTCTTCATATAGTCCAACTAAATTACTAATAAATATCAAGGAGATAAGTAGTAAAAACTCACTTATTTGAAAATTAACACATTTTGAAATAGCTCAGAGAGCAAAGACAATAATGAAAACGAGAAAATATTTGTAATTGAATCATAATGAAAATACTGCAGCAGTACTTAGACAAAAGAAGAAAGTTTGAAAGTTAATGAGCTAAACACCCAGCTAAAGCAGCATAGATCCAAAGAAAGTAGAAAAAAGAAATAATTCAGTTAAGAAAGCAGAAACTAATGGGAAAAATACATTAGATAAAATCAACAAAGTCAAAGTTCTCTGAAAAGATGAGTAAAATGGACAGAATTCTGGTAGCTTATCAAGAAAAAGAAAAGAGAACATCAGTAAACAATATTGGGAATGAAAAAGGGGCCATGTTGTAGATATTGCAGACACTAAAAGGTGAGAGAATACCCTGAACAATGAACATGCCAGGAGATTTGAAAATTTCAGTAAAATGGAAACATTTCTTGGAGAGTATAACTTAAAATTTCCTCAAGAAGATACATGAAAACTAAGTCTACTATTTTAAAAAATAAAAAATACTTAGAAATCTTCCAACTAAACCAAACCAAAGCAAACATATACCATCACCACTACCTCCACCAGTTTTGCTGCCATTTCTACCAAACATTCAAGGAATATATCATTCCAATATTTAAAAACTTATTCTAGGCTTGGCGTGGTGGCTCACACCTGTAATACCAGCACTTTGGGAGGCCGAGGTGGGTGGATCACAAAGTCAGGAGTTGGGAGACCAGTGTGGCCAATATGGTGAAACTCTGTCTCTACTAAAAAATACAAAAATTAGCTGGGCGTGGTGGCGCACGCCTGTAATCCCAGCTACTTGGGAGGCTGAGGCAGGAGAATTGCTGGAACCCAGGAGGTGGAGGTTGCAGTGAGCCAAGATCATGCCAATGCACTCCAGCTTGGGTGACAGAGCGAGACTCCGTTTAAAAACAAAACAAAACAAAAAACTTATTCTAGATTATAGCAAAGGAGAGAATAATTTATAATGTTTGGCTAACATAACCTTGGAATCAAAACTAGTAAGGACAGAACAAGAAACAAAAAGCTCAGTCTCAATTATGAACACAGTGGCAAAAATATAATACTAAGCAAATTATTCAAAACTGACTCCAGCAGGTTGAATTTATCCCTGAAATATAAGAAGATACCTTAACATTAGAAAATTGATTAATATAATTCACCACATCTACATATAAAATGAGAATAATCTCATGATTATTCTAAAAAATAAAGAAAAAGATTTGACTAAAATTCAATGTTCATCCATGATCATAATTTCAGCAAGTCAAGAAAAGACAGGCTATATTATTGTTTAGAAAAACATGTGAAGTATTTTATTTCTCCTCACATCAAGAGATTCACTCTGTTTTTGTTCCTCTTGAAAGTGAGCTTTCCTAGTGATTTGCTTTGACCAACAGAATACAGTGGAAGTTACCTGTGTGAATCCTGAGTCTAGGCTTTGAGAAGTCTGTGGCTTCAATTCTACTTAGAAGCCCTAAACTGGCCAGGTGCAGTGGCTCTCGCCTGTAATCCCAACACTTTGGAAGGACAAGGTGGGTGGATCACCTGAGGTCAGAAGTTCGAGACCAGCCTGGCCAACATGGTGAAACTCCGTCTCTACTAAAAAATACAAAAATTAGCCAGGTGTGGTGGTGGGCACCTGTAATCCCAGCTACTCAGGAGGCTGAGGCAGGAGCATCACTTGAACTCAGGAGGTGGAGGTTGCAGTGAGCTGAAATCATGCCATTGCACTCCAGCCTGGGAGACAGAGCAAGACCTCACCTCAAAAAAAAAAAAAAAAAAAAAAAAGCATAAAAAAAATAAAGCTCATGACATCCTCATCTCAGACTCCCAGCCTGCAGAACTGTGAGAAATAAATGTCTACTGTTTAAACCAAAAAAAAAGCTTACAAATAAATGTAACAAGAGAAGTGTATAATATATATATCAAAAATTGTTTTTAAGTTTATTGAAATCATTAAAGATGGCCTATAAAAATGGAAAGACATACTATTTTATGTTTTAGAAGTCCCAATTTCATAAGCATGTAAGTTCTACCCAAATTGTTCTAAAAATTCAATGTAATTTCAATCAAAATGACAACACAGGTTTTTTTTTTCTTTTGGAATTTAATAATCTAATTTAAATATATATATACAGGAACAAGTGGCCAAGAATAGTCTGAAGAAAAACATAGTTGGAGGTAGGGCAGGGTAACTGCCTTATAAGATAGCAAAACTTATTATGAAGCCGAAGTAATTAGGAGTGTGGTGTTAGTTTAGGAATAGAAAAATTGGCCAATAAAATAGTATAAAGAACCTATAATCAGACCCACATAGATGTGAAAAACTGAATTATGTCAGCACTGTCAGTGTAGGTCATGGGAAATCAATAAGTGGTACTGGGACAATTGTTTACCCATAAAGGAATAATTAATTTGGACCTCTACCTCATACTGTACCCCACCTCCCTAATCAATTCCAGGTGGATTATATACTTAAAAGTAAAAGGCAAAACTATACAACTTTTAGAAAATAATATAGGATAGTCTAGGCGCAGTGGCTCACACCTTTTATCCCATCACTTTGGGAGGCTGAGGTGGGTGGATCACTTGAGGTCGGGAGTTCAAAACCACCTGGCTAACATGGAGAAAACTCGTCTCTACTTAAAATACAAAAATTAGCCAGGAGTGGTGGTGAATGCCTGTAATCCCAGCTACTCGGGAGGCTGAGACAGGAGAATCACTTGAACCCAGGAGGCGGAGGTTGCAGTGGGCCGAGATCATGCCATTGCACTCCAGCCTGGGTGACAGAGTGAGACTCTGTCTCAAAAAATAAACAAATACATAAATAAGTAATGTCTTCACAATGTCAGTGTAGGGAAGAATTTCTTGAATCAGACTTTAAAATCACAAACTCATAAGAAAAAATTAATATTTTTAATTTTATATATATATTTAAAACCCTGGTCATTAAAGACAAGCCACAAACTTGGAAAACAAATCTGTAAAATGTAACGGCAAATAATTTATAACCAGAATGTAAACAACTCTTACAAAGCTTGATATAAAAAAGGGAAAAACATTAGAATAGCAACTTCACAGAAGAAACCTGAATGCTCAGTAAAAACATGAAAAGATGCTTAACTTTATTAGTAATCAGGAAGATGAAAGTTAAGATTACAATGTGACACTGCTATGAAACCAGTTTGACTAAAACTAAAAACATAATAATATCAAGTGTTGACAAGTATATTGAGCAACAGGACGAAACTCTCAAAAACAACCAATAAGCATGTAAATTGGGACAATAATTTTAGAAAACTATTAGTGTTATCTAATAAGGTTGAAGAGGCATGTGTCTTACAACCTAGCAATTCCACTGTTAGATAAATATTAATACCTTAGAGAAACTTACACATGTGTACTAGGAGACATGCACAAGAAAGATCAGAGTGATATGATTTGCAAAAGCCAAAACCAGGAAACAACCTAAGTGTTTATCAATAGTAAAATGGATAAATCAACAGTGGCATATTTCATACAACAAAATACCATACAGTGGTGAAAATCAATAATTACAAATATATGCATGAATCTGAGGAACATAATTTTAGTAAAAGATGTGTCACAGATGAATACCTACTGCATGATCTCATTTGTAGAAAGTTCAAATACATGCAAAAGTAAACAATGTAGTGTTTAGGGATAAAAAACTATAAAGGAAATTAAAGGAATGTCATTTACAAAATTCAGGAGAGTCCTTGTCTCTGAGGGGGAAAGGAAGAGGAAGTATAAGGAGGGGTTCACAGGTTAAATTTGATTTTTTAAACTTGAAGGTTGAAGGTTAGGTGAAGGATAACTCTATCTTATCTGTCAATCTATCTATCTTTTTTTTTTTTTTTGAGAACGGAGTCTGGCTCTGTGGCCCAGGCTGGAGTGCAGTGGTACAATCTCGGCTCACTGTAACCTCCGCCTCCTGGATTCAAGCGATTCTCCTGCCTCAGCCTCCCAAGTAGCCGGGATTACAGGCATGCGTCACCATGTCCGGCTAATTTTTGTGTTTTTAGTGAAGACAGGGTTTCACCATGTTGGCCAGGCTAGTCTCGAACTCCTGACCTCAGGTGATCAACCTGCCTTGCCTTCCAAAGTGTTAATATTACAGCCGTGAGCCACTGTGCCCAGCCCAATCTACCAATCTATCTTATCTATCTAGTCTATCTATCAATCTATCTAATCTATCATCTATCTATCTATCTATCTATCATCTATCTATCTATCTATCATCTATCTATGTCTATCTATCTATCTATCTATCTATCTATCTATCTGTCTGTCTGTCTGTCTGTCTGTCTATCTATCTGTCTGTCTGTCTATCTATCTGTCTGTCTGTCTGTCTATCTATCTATCTATCATCTATCTATCTGTCTATCTATCTGTCTGTCTGTCTGTCTGTCTGTCTGTCTGTCTATCTATCTATCTATCACTTTTACATAGTATTCTCTTCAATCCACTCAATATTTACTAAAGATTTAGTCAAGCGTTCAAAAATACCCTCACATTTAATCAGGATGACCTCAGGTCATCCTCAGTTGCATCAGGTCATCCTGATTAAACAAACCTCCATATTTGTTTGCAAATAACAAAGCCTAAACTAACCAGTTGTGGTGGACTTTACCAAAAATGGTCTTGGAAAGAGAATGATCTGAGCTGCTTAGCCTCTCTAAAAGGCATGCAGCCAGACTTGGTGGTATGTGCCTATAGTCCCAGCTACTCAGAATGCTGAGTTAAGAGGATCCCTTGAGACTTGGAGTTCAAAGTGTAGTGCATAATAATGGCACCTGTGAATAGTCACTACTTTCCAACCTGGGCAACATAGTGAGACCCCATGTCTTAAAAAAAAAAAAATAAACAGTTCGGGAGCAAAGGCTCATGCCTGTGTTCCCAGCACTTGAGGGCCAAGGTAGGTGGATTGCTTGAGCCCAGGAGTTTGAGGCCAGCCTGGGCAATATGGCAAACCCCACCTTTACAAAAAATACAAAAATAAACTGGGTGTGGTGGCGCATGCCTGCAGTCTCAGCTACTCTAGAGGCTGAAGTGGGAGGATCCTTGAGCCTGGGAGGCAGAGGTTGCAATGAACTGAGATCGTGCCACTGCACTCCAGCCTAGGCGACAGAGTGAGACCCTGTCTCAAAAAATAAATAAATAGGCTGAGCGCAGTGGCTCATGCCTGTAATCCCAGCACTTTGGGAGGCCGAGGCGGGCAGATCACTTGAGGCCAGGAGTTCAAGACCAGCCTGGACAACATGGCAAAACCCCGTTTCTACTAAAAATACAAAAAGTAGCCAGCCATAGCAGCGTGCTCGTACAATCCCAGCTACTTGGGAGGCTGAGGCATGATCAGGAGGCTGAGCTGGGTGTAGTGACTCACATCTGTAATCCCAGCACTTTGGGAGGCCGAGACGGGTGGATCACTTGAGGTCAGGAGTTCGAGACTAGCCTGACCAAAATGGTGGATCCCTGTCTCTACTAAAAATTCAAAAATTAGCCGGGCGTGGTGGCAGGCACCTGTAATCCCAGCTACTCGAGAGGCTGAGATAGGGGAATCGCTTGAACCTGGGAGGTAGAGGTTGCAGTGAGCTGAGATTGCACCATTGCACTCCTGGGCAACAGAGTGAGACTCCATCTCAAAAAAGAAAAGAAAAAAGAAAAGAGAAAAGAAAAGAAAAGTCTGAGGCAGGAGAATCGTTTGAGCTCGAGAGGCAGAGCCTGCAGTGAGCCAAGATCATGTCACTGCACTCCAGCCTGGGAGACAGAGGGGAAACTGTCTCAAATATAAATAAAAAATAAATAAAAACAAATTAAAAAAAAAAACCAAACAAATCAAAGGCATGCAGAGAGCAAGAATTTGGCAGTGTCTGTCAAATCTCACCACACATACACCGTTTTATATTCTACTCCCATAATACCTTTTACCTCATTCCATTCATATTAATTTGCATTTTCAATATTTTTCACTTCTCCCTATTTTGAGTGGGTTCCCAGTTTCTCTCAATGGGAGAAAGTACATCTTCCATTGCATTCCTGGGACTGGGGATTTTTCCCAGGCAAAATTTACCAGCAATAGAGTCAAAGCCTCCTCTTGGGTTTTGTAAAAATCTCAAGGCCCTTGAAGAGAATTATGAAGAGTGTCCTGGAGGAAAGAGAAGAAAGCAAATACTTTTTTTTTTTAAACTTTTGGAGAGAAATGGTAATCCTCTCCAGAAATTCCCCTGGATGGAGAAAGGGGGATCCACGGGGAATCTCACACTGCTCGGCAGCAGTTTCCGGGAAGCATCAGCAGAGGCTGGCTGCATGTTGCATCTAAGGGCTGGGATCTCAGCCCCGGAGGCCCAGTCTCAGCAAAGATTCCTGGACCTGAGCACTGGGTGTGTGGAATGAGAATGCTGCTGGCTTTTAAGTGACCATAGACTGGGTCCATGACATCATTGCCATTCTCAATTTATAGAGAGAGAACTGGAAGCTAATTCGGTTTTCTAGCTTGGCTGATCAAAAAAAAAAAAATTAAATTATTGATGATTGGGTGCATAAAATACTGAACTTTTCACACAAATATATTCATAGTTTATAATACTATAATACAAATACATAGATTCTAATAAGTTCTACTCATTCTCATCAAGAAAAAAAATTGTGACATATTTATAATTGTATGTATTGCATAATTTCTTCCTGATGGGAGAAAACTCGCAATTTGAATAGGCATTCAAGATTACTGAAATTTCTACTTACAACATTACATACGTGAAGGCTAGAAGGGTTTCCCACAGATTAGCTTCTGACTCTACATTTCAAACCTTCTTTCTCTTTCGTTCCATTTACCTTCAATGCTACAGGACATGGTCATGTTGCAATCTGGCTTTTTGACCATTGAGACCCTTGGGTCTCAATACTGGGTGAGCTGTCTCAGTGGCAGTAGAAGCACTCCCCAAAGGCATTCTGACATGGAGAAGTCAGCCCTCTAAACCCCAACATACTGTAGCTCCAACTCAACTTCTCATTTGCCAGATCCCCAAAATGCCTGTGAGATACTCCAATGCCACCCTATTCAAGAGGAAGTGTGATCGAGGAAGTCAGCACACAAAGAGATAGTAGTCTTAACCAACTGCACATAAAACATCTTACTTTTGCAAATCTTACAAAAAGTATGAATGTATCAACATATTATGAAGGCCCCTCCAACAGCCTTGAAAGGGCCCTTGTAAGTGAGGGCCATCAAACTTAAGCTTTCACGGCCCAGTAAATCTGCTAGTGGGCTTGGAAATGTTCACTGAATGAGTAAATGAATCAAATGTGAAGCACTTGCAGCCTAGAATTTTTTGTAGAGTAGAAATTGTTCATCTTATCCTATCTATCAGGCCTGGATATGATGTCTTTTACTAATTCCATGCTCCTCAAATCTTCTGAATAAAAAAAATTTCCCCAGGTACCTTGATATAGGAAAGGTGGTGCCAAGACAGCAGGCCTGAGCATCCTGGTTGTGAAGAAAGTACATCTCCCATTGCAAATAGATAAGATGTCGATCTGGATTGAGTATCAGTCTATCAGGAGTTTGGGAATTTTGTTTGTGCAGTTGGGTCCTGAGAAAGTGACACTTCTGAGTGTCTCGACAAAACTGAGTTTCAGAATTTACCAAGCCAATGTGCCTACATGGAAATGCGGCACCCACTGTACTGCCACCTGAAAAGCCAGGTCACTGCAGCTAGGTTGGCCTTTCATAGGGAGATGCATCTAACTCAACAAGCATACAGCAAAACTGCCACTGAAGACTCAAAATAATATTCAAATTGGGTGAGAATTATAGATTAACTGGATCTTATACAGGTGACGTTAAAAAGGAGGGGGTTGCTCTTCTGCCACTGCCTTTCCATACTTTAAAAATAATTAATGCCTGGCCAGGTGCGGTGGCTCATGCCTGTAATCCCAGCACTTTGGGAGGCCGACACCAGCAGATCACTTGAGGACTGGAGTTAGAGACCAGCCTGACCAACATGGTGAAACTCCTTCTTTACTAAAAAAACTACAAACAAACAAAAAAAATTAGCTGAGTGTGGTGGAGCATGCCTCTGTAATCCCAGCTACTCCAGAGGCTGAGGCAGGAGAATTGCTTGAACCCGGGAGGCAGAGGTTACAGTGAGCTAAGACTGCATTCCAGCCTGGGTGACAGAGTGAGATGAGACCCCATCTCAAAATAAATACATACAAACATACATACATACATACGTAATGCTCTTTTTTCTTTTCTTTTTTTTCTTTTTTTTCAGCTATGGGACAGCAGTTCTTAAATCCGCTAGGAGAAAACAGAAGAATAGAAACCCCTAAGTAGTTGCTTTAAAACTGCGCAGGGATGTATCAGCTATTGTTTCAAGATCATGGTCAAATTATTCACTCCTTCAAGCTTTAAATACTTTTGGGGAAAGAGAAAAGGACTATGGTTACATTCACCATTTAACAACAGATCCCATATTCTTATGGAATTTTTAGAACTGGAAGTTGAGAGATCATTGCATCCAATTCCTTCATCTTACAGACAAGAAACCAAGTACCTAGAGTAAATTACTCCTGCAAGGTCACATGGCTAGTGATGGACATGTAGACTCTGGAATGGGCTTAGCATATTATTTTAGACCCAAGAAATCCAGAATCAACCATCACAGAGCCTGTGAAAGGAGACATATGGTGAGCCAGCCGCTGTCCCGGATTGTTTGCAGAAAGGCACTCAGATCCCCAACACCTCTGCCAAATTAACAGCTGGTAACAGTTGGAAGCAACTGTCAGTTCGAGAATTTTGAGCTAATGAAAATCTTGTAATTAATGATATTAGGGAACCGTTGCTCCTCCTGGTCCCATCCATCATTCATTGGAAGCTGACTGGGACCACCAGCTGTCACATACAAACTTAATCCTAGCTAGAACAGAAACTGGATTTGGAAGATGATAAAACAAATATCAACCAAGGGCAGATTGGCATTTAGAAGAAAAGTCTGCAGGAGAGGTTAACCTTGTCTTTTGAAAGAAGGGATAGGAGAAGAAGAAAAAGAAAGTATGGCAAAATAAGCTAAAAAGGCGCAACTACATATCTCCTGGGGGGAAAAAGTGGCAACAAAAAGAAATGATAATGGAATATCTCTGGAAGGATAAGTAGGGAAGGAACTGATAATTGCCTCCCAGGACGGAAACCAAGTGTTAGGAGTCTGGGCATGGAAAAGACTTCACTGAATGACCTTTCATACATTTAGGCTTTTGAATCATACATTTTTAACCTTTTTTTTTTAAATGTAACTTTAAAAAATAAAATAAGGGAATATTTCTTAAGATTATAGTGGTTTTAAAACAATCCTTGTGAAGGAAGGATAGGATCAGTTCAATAAAATCCAGACTTAACCTGGCTCTTTTGCTGAGATTCAGAGACAGCATGGCCAAGGATGTGCTGCCTTATGCCTGGTGCAGGAACAGCTAGCTTCGAATGGAGCGTTACATTCTGATAGAAGGCCAACGCACGTTCCTCATTCTTCTCTAATGTTTCTTGCTGTAATACCTCTCTGAAACTAAATATTTCCTTTTTTGGAGAAGGATTAAATATAGGCAGAATCCTATTTTAACAACTATCATCACACTGTCCAGTTCAATATAACAAAGTTCCTTTCCCAGCCAACAGCCCATACTAGCATGGCTTTGTTTATATTTATTGGTATGTATAGAGGCAACAGTAAAGGATTTTATACACACATACACAAGTATATATTTTCTTGAGAAATTATATATATGCACACATTTTATGCATGTATGTGTGTATATACAGATGAAAATATTTCAGAGACATAGCATTATCAGGATTCAGAACTATAGAGGTGGTGTCAACCAGGATATAAAGTAGTTAATGCGTTATGTAGGATGTAGCAGCAGAGACGAGTGTGTAGCACAGAAGAACACAGCATTCAAGAAGCAGCATAGCACAGCAATTTAAGGCATGGACTCTGGAGTCAGGCTACATATGAATCCCAGCTCTACCACTTGATTAGCAATGCAACTTTTAGCAAGTCATTTTCCACTTTTGTGACTCAGTGTTAGCGTCTGTAAAATGGGGCTAATGATAGCATAAGTCTCAAAGTCTTATTACAAAGATTAAGTTAGCTAATAGATACGATGTCTGGAATAGTCATTGGTCACATGGTAAGAACTACCATAAATAAGTATTAGCTATTGCCATTCTACAAAGAAAACTTTGGTAATGTGGACCATGTCACATTCCCTTTGACCTCTAGATAGTTTTTTTTTTTTTTTTTTGAGACAGAGTCTTGTTCTGTTGCCCAGGCTGGAGTACAATGGTGCAGTTTGGGCTCACTGCAACCTCCACCTCCTGGGTTCAAGCAATTCTCCTGCCTCAGCCTCCCAAGTAGCTAGGCTTACAGGCGCCCGCCACCATGTCCAGCTAATTTTTGTATTTTTAGTAGAGACAGGGTTTTACCATCTTGATCAGGCTGGTCTCAAACTCCCAACCTCAGGTGATCCATCTACCTCGGCCTCCCAAAGTGCTGGGATTACAAGCATGGGCCACTGTGCCCAGCCCCCTAGATAAATATTATCACCCATGTGCGAGGATATATTTTATCAGAGTCTCATCATGACCTGGGTGAAATAGTCCTCAAGACAATCCACTCCCTTTCTCTTAATTCCATGCTCACCCAGCAGTTGTCTTTATTACTAATCCAGCTTTCCAATTTTCTACCCCTAGGAAAGAGAAGTGTGGTGTTCTGAATGAGATGCAGGTCATCTATCTCCTGCAAAGGGTCATCTCCATTGAAAAATGAAGCATTGGCATTCTGATTTACATGTCCATCTCATGTGAGTGTTCCACTGAGTCTGCACCTCTGGGAATACACTCATAAAGTCTAGTTTATGGACCTGCCCAAACTGAGGTCCAGAATCTGGACCTTGGTAAAGTTACCAAGGATATGTCAACCCAGAGGCCTCTTGGGGGTGCATGAGCTGTGTTCTTCCCCAGGAAAGACCTCTGGTGCTCTTACTTCATCGTTGATGGCAACCACTCAACATGGTTGCAAAACATGGTGGTTACTTTGCTTAGAAAAAATTTTTTCTTTTTAAACAGTACTTATGTATAGTAATTATTTTGAAAACCTGCAATTTGTTAAATATACATGTCAAAATTAAACTAAGCAAGGAGTTGGTAATTCTGTTTCTGAAAGCTAAAGCAGAAACAGAAGGGACTTTGAACTTTTTATAGAAAAGGAACAAGTCAAAAGTATATTCTGAAATATACTTTCTATTTTCTCCTGCAAGCTCCTGGGTGTTTAGGATTTGTGTTCCCAAATGATTTGTAAAATAGGTAGTTTTCTGGTGAGAGTTGTTGGAATTGGGATGATCAAAATTCCAGTACAGTTTCAAGTTCAGACATAACAGCAATGCATTCGGATCCAGGCTCATTAGAAAGCCTCTGTGGCCTGCCATGGTCAATCTCATCTACAATAGTAGGTTGTGTTTTGGGAACCTGGTAAGCAGGTCACTGACAAACTGAAGTCTGTTCAAAGGCAGGCAACTCTAGGGAAGAACATCTCACACATATCAGTCAGGATATTTTCAGTTGCAAGTAACAAAGCACTAGACTCAAACTGGGCTAAGCAAAACAGTTTGTTGACTTGTAGTTGAAATCACATAATTCTAAAGTAGAATTGCTTTCAAACAAGGCCTTTCTTCTGATACAAGAAGTACTCAGATTTTTCTCTCCATCTCTCCACCTGCTTTTTTGAATATTAGTGCCTTTTTCAGGTAGGCTCTTCCCTTCATGGTCCAAGATAAACGTCAACAATTCCCAAGGTTCCATGCATCCTCATCTTCATCCCACACTTCAAAACTAGCATTTCTAGTTCAACTCCTGAGATTTGTTCTGATTGGACTAGCGTAGGTCAAGTGCCCACTCCCTGAAGCCATCTCTGTGGGCAGGAAAAAGGAACGTTAGCCTAGGTCATATACTCCACCCTTGGAGCAGGGGTGGAGTCAGCTTCTCCAGAACCAGATGGAGCCCCACTGAGATATTAGGGGCTATTGGGTCAAGGGAAGAAAAAAATAAATGCTGCAAGAGGTAACCAATAAAGGTATGTGCTTGATCATATGAGGAACATATGAAGGAATAGTGTCCTTAGCTTAAAGATGAATAGACATGAAAAGGACAAGGTGGTTTAAGATTTGAAAGTGTCATTTGGAGGAAGCGTTAGATTTACTCTGTGTAATTCTAGTACTGATGGTTAAGGGGATGCAGATTTTGATTAAATTTAAGTAATTCACCCACAAGGGAAAAAATACATTCATAACAAAAGGGCATATAATGAAACTTGAAAATCTTTCTCCTTCTTTGCCTTTCCTTTCCTGCCTCTCACCTTCCTCCATCTCTACTCTCCAGAGATAGCCTGTATGAACGAACTGTTTAATGAAAAGAAAAACTTTCTTAAGATTAGAGCTACCCATAAGGACTTGGCTATGTCTTCAAGCATTGATTGCCCCATTGTCTCAAGTAGGATATTTTAAAGATTTCTACTTTAGGTGGAACATGGACCAAGTCACTATAAGTAACTATAAGATACTAGTACTCCATTTTTGAGGCAGCATGACTTAAAGACGGGCTGAGACAATTTAAGGGGGAATTCCTGCTTATAAAAAGGTGAGAAAAATTTGAGACATTCAAGAGTAAATATTGTTTGTTGATGGAACAAAAGAACTGTGAAATCCCCTTTCCCTAAAACCAAAGCAATGATGGCAGATGGAATGAGTAACTAGGTAAGGAGGATGAATAACTAGGTAGGAGGAAGAATGAAATTGAGATGAGATGTGAAGTTCAGTCCAGTCAAAAAGCACTTGAGGCCAGGTGCGGTGGCTCACACCTGTAATCCCAGCACTTTGGGAGGCTAAGGTGGGCGGATCACTTGAGCTCAGGAGTTTGAGACCAGCCTGGGCAACATGCCAAAACCCTGTCTCCACAAAAAAAAAAAAAAAAAAAAAAAAAAAAAAAAATTAGCAGGGTGTAGTGGCATGTGCCTGTAGTCCCAGCTACTCAGGAGATTGACACAGGAGAATCGCTTAAGTGTGGGAGACGGAGGCTGCAGTGAGCCAAGATCGTGCCACTGCACTCCAGCCTGGGTGACAGGAGTGAAACCCTATCTCAAATAAAAAAATTAAAAAGTGGAAAATTAAAAAGAAAAAAGCACCTTGAACCAGATCACAGATGCAGGAATGAGCAGAAAACTCAGGAGAGGCAACAACACTCACACAGATGGCCAAGGCCCCTCTGCCCTGTGAAAAGGCTGGTTTGACTGAATGTTATTTGGGATCTTTCCTTTACACATGAATAATTAAACGTATCCCATGTATGTTCTGAGCTAAAGTAGAAAGAACAGAAAAACACTTAACCTTCTCAAAATTACTTCACAGCTGAACTTGTTCCAGTTTACTCCTGATATGTTAATGAATAGTAGTGGTTGTCATTTAATGTTTCTAGTGTGATCAGAATCAGAAGCAAACAAAATATTCTGAATTTGCTCTTTCATAGACCGTAAAAGAAATAGAAATGAGATTATGTCTTGTCCAGGGCTAGTAAATAAGTAAATCTTAAATAAATAAATAAATACCATTCATTAGGGGTTGACTCTGTTTCACATTCAATACATCTACCTAGCATTCAACACATCTGATTTAATGAAAACTTCAGAAAACCCTATGAAGTTATTATTATCTCTATTTCACAGATGAAAAATGAGGCCTGGAAAAGTTAAATAACTTTTTCAAAATCACGCAGCTAATAAGTGGTGGAACCAGGCTGGGCGCGGTGGCTCATGCCTGTAATCCCAGCAGTTTGGGAGGCCGGGGCTGGTGGATCACCTGAGGTCAGGAGTTCAAGACCAGCCTGGCCAACATGGTGAACCCCGTCACTGTTAAAAATACAAAAATTAGCCAGGTGTGGCAGCGGGTGCCTGCAATTCCAGCTACTCAGGAGGCTGAGGCAGGAGAATCGCTTGAACCTGGGAGGCAGGTGTTGCAGTGAGCTGAGATCACACCATTGCCATACAGCCTGGGCGACAGAGTGAGGCTCCATTTCAAAAAAAAAAAAAAAAAAAGTACTGGAACCAGAATTGGGACCCAGTTCTATCTGACTAAATCCATATCCTTTCCACATCCCCCTGCCTTTATGTATGTGAATGTATAGACAGAGCATGTTCATGACTCTACATGGTCAAGTATCATGCATGTGTACAGAGCAATCTCAAAATAGAATTTTTTATTTCTTTCTAAAAACAAACACATTTATCCAGGGGAGAAGATCATCATAAAGACATAAACATGCCCACTGGATTTTCAGAGGCTCCTGTAAGTTCTTTAATACTTAGATATCTGGACTGCAAAATAGTCTTTTTTTTTTTCCTTTTGTTGTGGATTTATTTTTCAAGGAGTTGTATAGCAATGACACATTGGTTTGTTATTTCTGAGGCTTGTTTTGAAATATGTGTTGAAACCTTATGAACTCTGCAGTTCCTGTGGTCACACATTTTTTCTTAATGACTGTTAAATGATGTATTTTTTTCAAAAATTTTAAGAGAGCATGACCTTTACCCAACAGGTTTCAATTTTCAAAAAATATTTCCTTACTTTTACACTAAGCTAGATATTTATTTTCATTTCCCTAGTTTCCCACTCACTTTAGCAGATATTCATGTGCTCAGCCTCTATGCTAAGGCCTGTGAGGGCTTCAAAAGGAGGACACATGGGTTAAGTTTTCTAGTATCAGCTCTTCAGAGAGCCTGGCCTTCACCATCCAAGAAGACACCCTCCCCCATGCCCACCCTCATCATTCTCTGAATGAGGTATGCTTTTCATCTCTTCGTTTCTTCTCACAATCTGTAGTTGTTTCATTTATCTACTTGTTTATTAACTGTTGTCCTCACATAAGTTTTGCTTTTTTTTTTTTTTTTTTTTTTGATGCAGATCCTCGCTCTGTTGCCCAGGCTGGTGTGCAGTGGTGTGATCTCGGCTCACTGCAACCTCCGCCTCCCAGGTTCAAGCGGTTCTCCTGCCTCGGTCTCCTGAGTAGCTGGGATTACAGGCATGCGCAACCACACTCAGCTAATTTTTTGTATTTTTAGTAGAGATAGGGTTTCGCCATGTTATCCAGGCTAGTTTCAAGCTCCCAGCCTCAGGTGATCTACTCGCCTCAGCCTCCCAAAGTGTTGGGATTACAGGCATGAGCCATCACGCCTGGCCGACATGACACAAGTTCTGGGAGGGCAGAAATCTCATCTGTCTTCCTCACTGCTATGTCCCCCAGCAACTTAGCGTAGTACTTGGCATAGAAAGCTCTGAATAACAATTGCTGACTGAATGAGTAAATGGATGTCTCCAGAACCTGGCAATGCCTACCACATGGTAGGCGCTTCATGAACCTTTTCTCATAATGAATGAAGTCATCAAGAAAGGAGACAGGAGTTGACCTGTGATGTGAGGATATGAGGTAATGATCATGAAGTTCAGTCCACTCAAAAAGCACCTGAGGCCAGGTGCGGTGGCCTATAGAGGGGCATTCAACCTTTTGTCTGTACAGAACAGGCATTTTTTTTTCTGGCAAATGCTCCTTAAAACCATGTGGGGGCTACTAATCACGAAGTACTTCAGAGGTACAGCAGATGCTCAAGTTGAGTTAATCAGTGTTCTTCTTTCTTTTGGGCACATTGACTGGTCTCTAGATAGGCACAAAGTCCCACCCAGGTCATTCAGTGTCTTTTTACCACTCATTTTCAAACTTGAGCAGAAGAAAGATATTCCTTTTTTCTCTAGTCAGAGAGCTGCAAGGATGTGTGCCCAAGGCAGCTATGTCTTCAAAGCTGGTCTGAGAGGATGATGCCAACAGGCAGAAATTCAAAGGCAGGGGATGGTAAGTGAGCCCCAGTGGCCAAGGGCCAGAGGACTTTTTCAAGGCTTAACTGTTCAGCTTCAAATCTGTGAGTGAATCTCGTGTCTTATCATACATAACCTCCCTAAAAAACAAAAACTTAAGTGATTAGGTTGAATCTGAGAATCCCAAGTAATACAAATATGGGTAGGTAGACAGGAGTAGGGATGGGCTTTTGGACAAAAGCACAAAGTTAGATTAAATATGATTTTTAGGAAAGTTCATAATGAAACACTTAAATGATAGATGTTTATGACCTTTGGCCAATGTATATTACTGCTATCTCTAGTATGACCCTCATTTATACAGTTAGCTTTTTCCATTAAAATAGGAAATAGAATGTGATGACATGAGGAAATAGGACATAAAACTAAGTGGAAAAAGATAGATATGAATACAGATACAGCTAGAGTACAACTATATAGAGGACAATGATGCAGTGAAATTGCACAGACAGAGTCATGGATTTTGATTTGAATCCAGTTTCAATTTACTAGGGTGTGAACTTGAGCATATTAATATCTTTGAGCTTTTGTTTTTCTCATCTGTAAATCAGGGATAATATCTTTGAGGGTTTTTGAGAGATAAAATGAAATATAGTATGCAAAATCCCTAGCACAGTGCCTGGCATTTAATAGATGTTAGTGTTCCATCCTGTAAAAAAATAGCAAAACTCGCTGCCTTGAAAACTAGAAGAAAGAAGTCTAAATGTTAACAGTGCTTGTGTTTGGATTCATCCAACAAACATTTATTCAAGGCCAACAATGTACAGGCACTAGGGATAAAACAGTGAACAAAGTGGACAAAGTCCTTGACCTCATGGAGCCTAAATTCTGGGTAGGGATATAGACAATGAACAAAGACATAAATTAAACAGTGATTCACACATCCTGAAGTGCTAAAGACCAGAAGAACCCAGCATTTGTGTATGTGGAGGTGGTAGTGCAACAAGTTTAAACCAGGTGTCCTGAAAAGCCTCACTGAGAAAGTGATATTTAAGCAAAGACTTGAAGGTGAAGGATGGTAGGACTATGGGTACTTTTTCCTTTTTTCTTGTATCTGCTTTTCTGATTTTTAAAATGAGCATTTACATTTTATTATTTTTAATTTTTTATTTCGAAAAATGGTTTAACTTTTTCTAGCCTTATTAAGGTATAATTGAAAAATAAAAATTGTGTATCTCTAAGATGTACAATGTGATGATTTTATCCATATAATAAAGATTTGATTATATATATGTTTTATACGTATACACACACAGTGAAATGATTACCACAATCAAGCTGATTAACATATCCATTACCTCACATTGTCACCTGTGGTGAGAACACTTAAGATCTATGCACACAGCAAATTTCAAGTATACAGTATGTCGGGTGCGGTGGTTCACGCCTGTAATCCCAGCACTTTGGGAGGCCGAGGCAGGAGGATCACTTCAGGTCAGGAGTTTGAGACCAGCCCAGCCAACATGGTGAAACCCCATTCACTAAAAATACAAAAATTAGCTGAGGGTGGTGGAGCATGCCTGTAGTCCCAGGTACTCGAGAGGCTGAGGTGGGAGAATCACTTGAGCCTGGGGGACAGAGGTTGCGATGAGCTGAGTTTGCGCCACTGCACTCCAGCCTGGGTTACAGAGCAAGACTCCGTCTCAAAAAAAAAAAAAAGTATGCAATAGTCACCATGATGTATGTAAATTCCCAGGATTTATTAATCTTAGAACTGAAAGTTTGTACCTTTTGGTTAACATCTCCCTCCACAACCCTTCCCCCTCGCCTCAGCCCCTGGCAACCACCATTCTACTCTCTGCTTCTATGAGTTTGACTTGTATAGATTCCACATATAAGTGAGATAATATAGTATTTGTCTTTCTATATCTGGCTTAATTCACTTAGCATAATCTCCAGGTTCAAGCCTGTTATCACAAATCGTGGGATCTTCCTCTTTTTCATGGCTGAATGATATTCCAATATGCATGTGTGTGTGTGTGTCTGTGTGTGTGTGTGTGCACGTGTGTGTATGTGCGTGTGTATAACATTTTCTTTATCCATTCACCTGGTGACAGACACTTGGATTATTTCCATTATTTCCATATCTTGGCTATTGAGAATACTGCTCAATGAGAATGGGAGTGCAGATACGGGTTGAATATACCTTATCTGAAATGTTTGGGGCTAGAAGTGTTTTGGATTTCAGATTTTGAAATAGTTCCAGATTATGAGATATCTTAGGGATGGAAGCCAAGTCTAAACACAAAGTTCATTTACGTTTCTTATATACCTTATACACATAGCCTGAAGGTAATTTTATACAATATTTTAAATAATTTTGTGCATGAAACAAAATGTGTGTACACTGAACCATCAGAAAGCACCGGATCACTATCTCAGCCACCCATGTGGACAATGTGTGGTTGTTTGGCATCGTCATCATTCCTGACTCTGAATTTATATGCTACCAATAAGCAATCATTTTCTCAGACTTATTTACACATAAGTACATAATAAAAATGTGACATATCATTAATACAGTGAAAAAATAATGTGTTCAGGGTAACTAAGCAGCACAGTGGCATCACCAGAATACCTATATCAGCTGTGAAACAATGGCAATGACAAACAAAGCAAATGTTTTTGCTTCTCTGTCTACATGCTGCGTTTCAAAAGTTACAACTGTACACTGTATTTCTCTTTCTTTTTCTTTCTTTTTTTTTTGACAGAGTTTTGCTCTTGTTGCCCAGGCTGGAGTGCAATGGCGCGATCTCAGCTCACCGCAACCTCTGCCTCCTGGGTTCAAGCAATTCTCCTGCCTCAGCCTTCCAAGTAGCTGGGATTACAGGCGCGTGCCACCACGCCCAGCTAATTTTATATTTGTAGCAGAGATGAGGTTTCTCCATGTTGGTCAGGTCTCAAACTCCAGACCTCAGGTAATCCACCCACCTTGGCCTCCCAAAGTGCTGGGATTACAGGCGTAAGCCACCACGCCCGGCCTGTATTTCTTTTTTTTAGGTGAGAAGAAACATCAAAAGAAGTTGAAGGACCAGAAAGTGGGTCCTCTAGGGATGAGGGGGCATCTGCTGGCTTTTTAAAGTGTTTCCTCCAGATTAATCTGCTTCATTAACCACGGTTTTTGTCTTAGAAGTCTCTGTTGATTTTATAAACAGACATGATTTCTTGTTCTATTATGAATGCACACTGCTGAAATCGTTCAATAAGCTCATCACACATTTTCACCACGTTGTCTGTAGGCACTTTTTCTGCAGTGTTAACAACATCATCTTCATCAACACTATGATCATAATCACCTTGATTCAGAACTATTTTGGCTATTTTACCATAAATCTGTGAATGAACAACTGGAGCCTTGGTACTGATGTTAAAAATGTCTTCAATACTCACTTCTTCCAGCTTACTTAGAGACTCTGAAGGTATATGTTTTGCATATGTAAGGAGCTCAGGCATCATTTTGTTCTCACTTAACATATGGAATCCTTTAGAGTCACCATCTCGTTCATCACCATCACTGAACATAGTTGCAGGACACAGGTTATGCCAGGCCAGTGGCTTTAGTCACCATGTGCCAAGCATTGCAAAAGCATATGTAGCATATATAGCTAAACTCCTTTTGAAAACCTTCCACACCCACACCTCTGTCCACTGCTGTTAGCAAGCTGCTTAAGAAAGTGTTTTTATATTTACTCTTATCTAAGAATTCCCTGGTCATGCGGTTGAAATAATGGAGTCACATTTGGGGAAAGTACATGGCATACACATTATTTTTGATGAGAATTTCAGCTGCAGGATGAGAATGAGCATAATAGTTGTCAAGGAATAACGAAATCTTCCAATTGCCATCCAGTCCAGCTTCCCTGCAGTGAGCACACGCCACTGGTACAAAAAGTTTGTGAAATCAATCAGAAAAGATATCCCTGGTGACCCATGCCTTTTTGTTAATATAATCATAGATAGATATGAGATTCACTTTTTGGAAACAGTGAGGATGCAAGCTTTTCCCTACCACAGCAAGTTTACACTTATGTAGCTTATGTATACCTGCTGCATTGGAACATCCCAGCATAGTTATTCTGTCCTTGGCATCCTTAATTCCTGTAGGAGCTGTCTCATTAGCAGTGGTCAGTGTCTTTCTGGGGCAACAATGCCAAAATAGCGATGTCTCATTTGCATTATTGCTATAGTTTGGATGTTTGTCCCCTCCAAATCTTATGCTGAAGTTTGATTACCAGTGTTGGAGGTGGGAACTAATGGGAGGTGCTTGAGTCGGGCAGTGTGGGTCGGGGGTTTGCAGATCCCTCGTAAATAGATTCATGGCTTCCCTGAGGGTAGGATGCATGAGTGAGTTCTCACTCTATTAGAGAGAGTTGATTGTTAAAAAGAGCCTGGGACCTCCCCTACCCCTTCTTCTTCTCTTGCCATGTGATTTCTGCACAAGCTGGCTATCGCTTCATTTTCCACCATGAGTGGAAGCAATCTGAGGGCCTCACCAGAAGCAGATGCTGGCGCTGTATTTTTTGCACAGCTTGAAGACCCAGAAGCCAAATAAACCTCTTCAGTTTGTAAATTCCCCAGCCCCAGGTATTCCTTTATAGTAACACAAAATGGACTTAGACAATTACAAGCTTGTTCTGGCATCAGATTTTCACCAGTGATGACCTTGAAAAATTCATCAATGAATTTCTCTACTGCTTTGTGATCAGCAGATGCTTTACCACAAAAAACTTCAAAAATTTAATGCCACATCTTTTTAAAAATTTCTGCAACCAGCCTATTGAATATTCACAGCTCCCTCCTATTTTCAGTTCATTGTGATAGATCTTTGCTTGTTTCATGATCAGCATACCATTAAGTGGCATGTGTTCACTGCAATGCTGACAGATCCACTCTTTCAATACATAATCAAGATCTTCATTTTTAGCTTTATGCTTTTCCATTTTTCATAACTTCTATTCATCACTTTAAGCATAGAACTTCAACAGTTTATCCTTCCGTTTCTTCAGGTCATATATGGTGGCCATTCCAACACAATACTCTTCTATAAGACATTTCACACTTACACTGCTGTCCAGTTTCTCCAATAGCTTGACTTTCTTTCTTCTTTTTTGAAACAAAGTCTCTCTCTGTCGCTCAGATTGGAGTGTGCAGTGGCGTGATCTCTGCTCACTGCAACCTTCACCTCCCAGGTTCAAGCAGTCCTCCCTTCTCAGCCTCCTGAGTAGCTAGGATTACAGGTGTGCACCACCATGCCTGGATACTTTTTGGGTTTTTTTTTTGTTTTTTTTTGGATTTTTAGTAGAAACATCATTTCACCATGTTGGCTTGGCTGGTCTTGAACTCTTAACTTCAAGTGATCTGCCCACCTTGGCCTCCCAAAGTGCGAGGATTATAGGTGTGAGCCACTGCCTGGCCTGCAACCTCCTCCTCCCAGGCTCAAGTCATCCTCCCACCTCAGCTTCCCACCACCATGCCTGACTAATTTTTGTAATTTTTTTTTTTTTTGATGGAGTCTTGCTCTGTCACCCAGGCTGGAGTGCAGTGGTGTGATCTTGGCTTGCTGCGACCTCCACCTCCCAGGTTCAAGTGATTCTCCTACCTCAGCCCCCCAAGTAGCTGGGACTACATCACACACAGTTAACTTGAAATGGACTACCTGGTGGAAAAGTTAGTCCCTTTCAAGTTAACTTTGTGTGTGATGTAAAACAATCTCATTATTTTACATGAGAATATTCTGTTTTCCTAATGTCATTTATTGAAGAGATAATCCTTTCCCTATTATGTATTCTTAGTGCCCTTATCAAAGATTAGTTGATTATATATGCATGGAGTTTTTCCTGGGCTCTCTATTGGTCTATGTGTCTGTTTTTATGCCACTGCCATACTGTTTTGATTACTATAGCTTTGTGATATTATTTGAAATCAAGAAATGTGTGCCTCTACCTTTGTTCTTCTTATTCAAAATTGCTTTGGCCATTCAGGGTCTTTCATGGTTCCACATAAATATTCGGATAGTTTTTTTCTATTTCTGTGAAAAATGTCATTGGAATTTTCATTGGGATTGCATTGAATCTGTAGGGCACTTTGGGTAGTATGGCTATCTTAACAATATGAATTCTTCCAGTCCATGAACACAGAATATCTTTCCATTGTATTTGTGTCTTCTTTCATTTCTGTCATCAATGTCATAATTTTCCGTGTACGAATCTTTCACCTCCTTGGTTTAAGTATTTTATTCTTTCTCATGCTATTGTAAATGGGATTGTTCTCTTCTTTTTCAGATAGTTTGTTATTAGTGTATAGAAATGCAACTGATTTTTGTATGATGATTTTGTATCCTGGCACTTTACTGAATTTTAAAATTATTTCTAACAGTTTTTTTGGAGGAGTCTTTAGGGTCTCCCATATATAAGACCATGTCACTGCAAACAGAGACAATTTCACTTCTTCCTTTCCTATTTGGATGGCCGTTACTTCTTTTGCTTGCTTAATTGTTCTGGCTAGGACTTCCAGTACTATGTTAAATAGAAGTAGTGAGAGTGGGCATCCTTGTCTTGTTCTTGATCTTAGAAAGGAAGCTATCAGTTTTCCACCAGTGAATATGATGTTACCTGTGTGTTTGTAATATATGACCTTTATTATGTTGAGGTACATTCCTTCTGTACCTAATTTGTAGAGAATTTTTATCATAAAAGGATGTTAAATGCTTTTTCTGCATCGATTGAGATGATCATATGATTTTTACCTTAATCCTGTTAATGTGATGTATTACATTTATTGATTTGTGTATGTTGAACCATCTGTGCATACCAAGGATAAATTCCACTTGATCATAGTGTATGCTCCTTTTAACGTGCTGTTGAATTCAGCCAGTTAATATATATTTTTTTAATTTAAATTTTTTTTTTTTTGAGACAGAGTCTCACTCTGTCACCCAGGCTGGAGTGCCATTGTGCAATCTCAGCTCACTGCAACCTCTGCCTCCTGGATTTAAGTGATTCTTGTGCCTCAGCCTCCCAAGTAGCTGGGACTTCAGGCATACATCACCACGCCCAGCCAATTTTTGTTTTGTTTTGTTTTGCTTCGCTTTTTGAGACAGAGTCTTGCTCTGCCACCCAGGCTGGAATGTAGTGATGCAATCTCAGCTCACTGCAGTCTCCGCCTCTTGGGCTCAAGCTATTCTCATGCCTCAGCCTCCCAAGTAGCTGGGATTACAGGTGTGCATCACCACACCCAGCTAACTTTTCTATTTTTAGTAGAGACATGGTTTCACCATATTGGCCAGGCTAGTCTCGAACTCCTGACTTCAGGTGATCCGCCCACCTCGGCCTCCCAAAGTGCTGGGATTACAGGTGGGAGTCAGCACACCTGGCCCAATTTTTGTATTTTCAGTAAAGACGGGGTTTCACCATGTTGGCCAGGCTGGTCTAAACTCCTGGCCTCAAGTGATCTGCCCACCTTGGCGTCCCCAAGTGAGCCACTGTGCCTGGCCTCAGCCTGCAAAAATTTTACTGAGAATTTTTCCATCTATGTTCAGTATTAGCCTGTAAGTTTCTTTTCTTTTGGTGTTCTTATCTAACTTTGATGCAAGGGTAATAGTAATACTGGCCTTGTAAAAAGAGTTTGGAAATGTTCCTCCCTCAATTTTTTTTTTTAGGAAAGTTTTAGAAGAATTGGTGTTTATTCTTCTCTGTTTGGTGAATCCACCTAATCTTCTGTATTTTTGTGGTATCAGTTGTAACTATTCCTTTGTCATTTCTGATTGTAATTTTTTGAGTCATCTTTCTTTTTTTCTTGGTTAGTTTACTAAAGGTTTGTCAATTTTGTTTATCTTTGTAAAAAACCAACTCTTAGTTTCTTTGATCTTTTAAATTGTCTTTCTGTTCTCTGCTCTAATTTTTGTAATTTTTCTCCCTTCTGCTAACTTTGGGCTTAGTTTGTCTTTTTTTTTTGAGACAGAGTCTCACTCTGTTGCCTAGGCTAGAGTGAAGTGGCACAATCTCAGCTCACTGCAGCCTCTGCCTCCTGGTTCAAGGAACTCTCCTGCCTCAGCCTTCTGAGGTGCCTGCTACCAGGCCTGGCTAATTTTTGTATTTTTAGTAGGGATGGGGTTTCACCACGTTGGCCAGGCTGGTCTTGAACTCCTGACCTCAAGTGATCTGCCCACCTTGACCTCCCAAACTGCTGGGGTTACAGGCATGAGCCAATGCACCTGGCTGTGAGATCTTTGTTTTTAAAATTTAGGGATTTATCTCTATAAATTCCTCTGTTAGAACTGCTTTTGTTGCATCCCATGTTTGGTATGTTATGTTTCCATTTCTGTTTGTTCAAAGATAGTTTTTTATTTCTTCTTTGACCCATTGGTTGTTCAAGAGCATGTTTAATTTTTATTAATACTATTTGTGAATTTTCCAATTTTCCTTTTGTTATTAATTTATAGTTTTATATTATTGATTTCAGGAAAGATACTTGATATGATTTCAGTCTTCTTTAATTTGTTAAGACTTGTGCTATGGCCTTAATATATGATCTATCCTAGAGAATGTTCCATTGCTCTTGAGAAGAATGTGAATTCTGCTGCTGTTGAGTGGAATGTTCCATATGTGTCTGTTAGGTCCATTTGGTTTATAGTATTATTCAAGTCTACTGTTTCCTTATTGATTTTTGTCTGAATGATCTATCCATTGTTGAAAGTGGCATATGGCCAGGAATGGTGGCTCACACCTGTAATCCAAGCACTTTGGGAGGCCAAGGCAAGCAGATCACCTGAGGTCAGGAATTTGAGACCAGCCTGGCCAACATGGTGAAACCCTGTCTCTACTAAAAATACCAAAATAAGCTGGGCATGGTGGCACAATTCTATAATCCCAGCTACTCAGGAGGCTGAGGCACGAGAATTGCTTGAATTTGGGTGGCCGAGGTTGTAGTGAGCTGAGATCGCACCACTGCACTCCAGCCTGGGTGACAGAGCAAGACTCTGTCTCAAAATAAAAAATTAAAAAAAAAAACAGTGGCATATTGAATTCTCCTATTATTGTATTGCTATCTATTTCTCTCTTTAGTTTTGTTAATATTTCCTTTATATGCTTAGGTTCTCTGATATTGGGGCATATATATTTATAATTTTTATATTCTCTTGATGAATTGACTCCTTTATCATTGTATAACCACCTTCTTGGTTTCTTGTGACAGATTTTGACTGAAAGTCTATTTTGGCTGATATAAGTATAGCTACTTCTGCTCTCTTTTGGTTACTATTTGCAAAGGATGTATTTTCCCATCCATTCACTTTTAGCCTGTGTAGGCTAAAGTGAGTCTATTGTAGTCAGTATATTATTGGATCTTGTTTTATTTTTTAATTTTTAATTTTTTTATTTTTTGAGATGGAGTTTTCTCTTGTTGCCCAGGCTGGAGTACAATGGTGTGATCTTGGCTTACTGCAACTCTACTTCCCGGGTTCAAGCCATTCTCCTGCCTCAGTCTCCTGAGTAGCTGGGATTACAGGCATGAACCACCACATCCAGCTAATTTTGTATTTTTAGTAGAGATGGGGTTTCTCCATGTTGGTCAGGCTGGTCTCGAACTCCTGACTTCAGGTTATCTGCCTGCCTTGGCCTACCAAAGTGCTGGGATTATAGCCATGAGCCATCACACCTTGTCTCGTTTTATTGTTAAAATCTATTCAACCACTCTGTGTCTTTTGATTGGAGAATTTAAACCATTTATATTTAAAGTAATTCTTGATAGGTAAAGACTTACTACTGCCATTTGTTAATTGTTTTCTGACAGCTTTGTAATTCCTTTGTTCCTTTCTTTCTCTCTTATTGTCTTTCTTTGTGATTTAATTTTTTGGTAGTGCTATGCTTTGATTATGTATCCTTTTATCCATTATGTATCTGCTAGATTTTTTTTTCTTTTTGGTTGCCAGGAGGATTACATAAAATATTTTGTAGTCATAATGGTCTATTTTAACCTGATAACAAATTAACTTCAATTACATACAAATACTTTACATTTTTACTTCTCTTCCACCTTGCATTTTATGCTACTGATGTCACACTTAACATCATTTTATTGTGTCTATTAACAAATTATTGTAGCTATAGTTATTTTAAATATGTTTGTCTTTTTTTTTTTTTTTCTGAGTCAGAGTTTCACTCTTGTTGCCCAGGCTGGAGTGCAATCGTGCGATCTTGGTCACTACAACCTCTGCCTCCCGAGTTCAAGTGATTCTCATGCCCCGGCCTCCTGTGTAGCTGGGATTACAGGCGTGTGCTGCCACCCGTGGCTAATTTTTTGTATTTCTAGTAGAGATGAGGTTTCACCATGTTGGCCAGGCTAGTCTTGAACTCCTGACCTCAGGTGATCTGCCTGCCTCAGCCTCCCAAAATGCTGAGATTACAGGCGTGAGCCACCGTACCTGGCCATATTTTTGTCTTTTAACTTTTATACTAGAAGTAAAAATGATTTACCTACTGCTATTATAGTATTAGAATATTCTGAACTTGACTATGTATCTTTACCAGTGACTTTTGTGCTTTCATATATTTTTATGTTGCTACTTAGCATCCTTTTGTTTCAACTTGCAGAACTCTCTTTAGCATTTTTTGTAAGGCAGTTTTAGTGGTGAGCTTTGTTAGCTTTTGTCTGGGAATGTCTTCATCTCTTCTTTATTTCTGAAGGATGGCTTTTCTGGCTTTAGTATTTTGGTTGGCAGGGTTTTTTTTTTAATTTTGTTTTTGTTTTTTAAGCACTTTGAATATATCCGCTGAGAAATCTCTGATAGCCTAATTGATTTCCCTTGTATGTGAATAATTTCTCTTGTTGCTTTCAAAATTTTCTCTGCGTTTGATTTGTGATGATTTGACCATATGTCTTGGAATAGTCTTCTTTGGATTGATCTTGCTTGGGAATTTTGAGCTTTTATAAGTCTTGATGTCCACTTCCCTCCCAAGATTTGGGAACTTTTCAGCCACTATTGTTTTAAATAAGATTTTTACCTCTTTCTCTTTTTCTCTTCTTCTGGGACTTCCATAATGCACACATTTATTCAATGGTGTCCCATGGGTCTTGTATTCTTTTGTCACTTTTTAAATTCTTTTTTCCTTTTCATTCCTCTAATTGGCTCTGGTCCCAAGTGTCTCCTCAAGGGTCTACAGTTGGATCCTCAGATAAAGGGCCTGTTACCAGGTGAATGAATGGGTGTGGCTCCCTCCAGGTCTCTGGTAGGACTCCTAATGGGTCACTGGATGGGTCCCTGGACAGGCGGTAATGACTCCAAATGTTAGCTGAGAGGGGCTGGAACTGAGTCACATGGCTGTTTCAGGATCCACAGCTGTGACAGAGGTCTAACTGGGGACTTGACAAGAGAAAGTCTTTATCTGCTTAAACCAGTGTGTAAAGACTGGCAGAAGTGACTGCACCTTCAAATGCACAGACACGAATGCAAGGCTACATGAATCATGAAGAAACAGGCAAACATGACACCATCAAAGGAAACTAATAAAGATCCAATAACTAACCCCAAAAGCAGGCTGGAGCTGGGTCACAGGGCTGCTTCAGGACCTGCAGTTGGATTGAAGTCAGTGGGGCTGCCTCCGGGGGGACTGCCCTGCCAAAGACAGCTCCTGAACCATGGCTGAGAGGGGCTGAAGCTGGGTCATGGACTGCTTTAGGGTCCATAGCCAGGACCCAGGTCAGCCAGCCTGTTATCCGAAGCGTGGGCAGGGGTGTCTCCTCCTGAGACCCTTGATGGATGGTGCTGGTGGGGAGGACCTAGGCCAAATAGGGCTATATCTCAGTCCATTGGCAGATGGGGCTATTTCTGGGTTTACAGCCAGGATCAAGGTCAGTGAGCCTTCCACCTGGACATGGGCCTGCCTTCTTAAAATGGCTTACCTAGGTCTTGGGTTCCACCTGAGGTTTGCAACCTCCTACGTAGATCCCAAAGCTCTCACAAAGGCACTTTTGTCTGTGGATGGCTGCCAAATTATTGTTGCTATGGGGGGATATGAGCAGGGACCTCTTATTCAAACATTTGCTGGCATCATTCTACAAACTGATTATTTTTTTGAGACCGAGTCTCACACTGTCGCCCAGGCTGGAGTGCAATGGCACGATCTCGGCTCACTGCAACATCTGCCTCCCAGGTTCAAGCGATTCTGCTGCCTCAGCCTTCCGAGTAGCTGGGATTACAGGCATGTACCACCATGCCCGGCTAATTTTCTGTATTTTTAGTAGAGATGAGGTTTCGCTATGTTGGCCAGGCTGGTCTCAAACTCCTGATGTCGTGATCCACCTGCCTTGGCGTCCCAAAGTGCTGGGATTACAGGCGTGAGCCACTTCGCCTGGCCAAACTGATTTTTAGATTTAAAAAGTATAAATGAGGCTGGGCACAGTGACTCATGCTTGTAATCCCAACACTTTGGGAGGCTGGGGTGGGCAGATCACCTGAGGTCAGGAGTTCAAGACCAGCCTGGCCAACATGGTGAAACCCCATCTCTACTAAACATACAAAAATTAGCCAGGCATGGTGGCAAACGCCTGTAATCCCAGCTAGTCGGGAGGCTGAGGCAAGAGAATCGCTTGAACCCAGGAGGCGGAGGTTGCAGTGAGCCGAGATTGTGCCATTGCACTCCAGCCTGGGGGACAAGAGCGAGACTTCATCTCAAAAGAAAAAAAATTATATATATATATCCCAAAACAATTTTACTAAAAGCATTTATTATTATAACTAATTTATTCATGGTTCCTAGCTCTAAAAAATTTTTCTTTATCACTATTCTCAAAACATCATAGCATTCCTAGAAGGCAAGTAATATTTTATGCCTATTTTACAAATTTAAAATGAACTTCCTCAAGGTCATACAATTAGTAAATGTTAGAATGGATTCTAGAGTCCAGACTTTCATTCTGCAGATCCCATGTTCTCGGGTAAATTCATACTTCTTACAGTCCCTATACACAGAATCATCTATCTTCTCTCAAAATTTACCTATTCAGCTATACCTTCAGAGGCACTACTCAATTTTAACAATTTAACATTTATTTATTGCAGCCACTGGAGTGGGAACTACAACAATATAATAGTCCCTACACATATGGGAATAGATGTAAATTTTTTGAGTGGGGTTGTATTATTTAAAAGGCTGTATGGAAATGACCTTTATGTGCTATTTAGTATGATGCTTTTTAAGTGGTACCCTATTCCAAATGTTTACCGCTAAAATGTTTTCTGTAGAATGAAAATTGAAAACAAGAGGGCACTAACATCTATCAGTGTTATGTTCTGGGATGATGTGAAAATAGCCATTGTGCTCATTGACACTTTTTACAAAAGTGAGAGTTAGAAAATGTGCCTTGAGTTTGTTAGATGTGAGGGAGTAAATCAGATATTCCATTTTTCTAAGAGCCTAATCCCCAGTAGGTATTTCTCATTCCGACTTCCTTTGTAATTTTTCTGCTCACTTCTGTGACAGTTTTAGCTCAAACCCAGAATTTATGTTTCAATGCAGAATCAAAACATACAACTAAACTAAATACAACAGTGCACTATAACTAAAATATATAGTTATAAAATATACTCATTAAAATATTGGCTTCGAGTTGGTAGAATTAACTTTGTGGTCTTCAACAAAAACACAATTTTTCTATTTGTTAGGCAAATCCTGAAAGTATCTGAGTCTTTGAAATAGTAGTACTAAAACAAAGTAAGAATGACCTCTTGTTCAGGTTATTCAACACCACCAATGCTACAAGCAAAAAAAAAAAAAAGAAAAGAAAAGAAAAGAAAAGGAAGAGAGACAAGAAGAGAAAAGAAAATTTCTTAGCTGAGAACCAAAATAGTTGCCTCAAGAAGTCTGCAGTATTTTCTAATCTATATAGTTATGGCTGTAAATTAAAGGAAATAAAATGTGTTAAAGCACACAACATGACACAAAGTTAGTTAGTTGAATCTTCATTTGATTCTAAATCTGAGTGGATGGTAGAAAATGTGTGAACTGTAGCACTCATCAATTCTGCCATTTACAAAACCTGTTTTGTGACTATTTCCTCAACTGATACGACTTCATTGACTTAGGTGTTAAACCCAATAGAACTTTTTTTTTTTTTTTTTGTTTGAGACAGAGTCTCGCTGTCTCCCAGGCTGGAGTGCAGTGGCGCGGTCTCGGCTCACCGCAAGCTCCGCCCCCTGGGTTCACGCCATTCTCCTGCCTCAGCCTCCAGAGTAGCTGGGACTACAGGCGCCCGCCACCACGCCCGGCTAATTTTTTTTTGTATTTTTAGTAGAGACAGGTTTCACCGTGTTCGCCAGAATGGTCTCGATCTCCTGACCTCGTGATCCGTCCGCCTCAGCCTCCCAAAGTGCTGGGATTACATTGTTTTTTAATTAAGCACTTAATATATTCCTAGCCTCGTGTATGTTTTAGAAGATTTGTATTAATTAGCTTCCCTTTAAATCTCTCTTTTCCTCTCAAACCTCAGACAAGAGTCAGAGTCAGGGTGGAAGCTTTTTCAGGTCAGGATCTATTTATAAAGGGCATGGTGTGTTTAAACTTGTGTCATTGTCACAACTTGTAGGAAAATGTGCAAATATTTAAAAGCAAACTAGATCATTTGAAGGGCAAAGAGAAATAGGTTTGATCCATAGATTTTACCAAGAACTATTTGCATGTTCTATTTTGCAGAGCCTGCACATTTATCTGCAGATTATGAAATGTTTTGTGAACACTAAAGCAGAAAACTCCCCAGAGTAGACAATCTTCTGTCTTCCCTCGTTACTTCTATCTTGCAGAACTTCTCTAAGCTGTAATTCTTGCTTCTGTGCTCTTTAGATGCCAGCAGTGGTAAGAATAGACTCTTTACATGGAGGGAGGGGGGTCTGACTAAGAACAGGAGAAGCAGCATATGCCATGCTACCCAAAGGGCAGTTTCTCTCCATCCCTCCCTCCCTCCCTTCCTTCCTTTTCTTCCTTCCTTCCTCGCTTCTTTCCTTCCTTCCTTCCTCCCTCCCTTCTCTCTCTTTCTCATTCTCTCTTTTTTTTTCTTCTTTTTTTTTTTTTTTTTTTTTGAGATGGAGTCTCACTCTGTTGCCCAGGCTGGAGTGCAGTGGTACGATCTTGGCTCACTGCAACCTGCGTCTCCTGGGTTCAAGCACTTCTCCCACATCAGCCTCCCAAGTAGCTGGAATTACAGGCTGCACCACCATGCCTGGCTAATTTTTCTATTTTTAGTAGAGATAGGGTTTTGCCATGTTAGCCAGGCTGGTCTTGAACTTCTGACTTTAAGTGATCTGCCACCTTGGCCTCCCAAAGTGCTAGGATTCCTGGGATTACAGGCATGAGCCACTGCACCTGGCTGAGGACTCCACTTTTTAAATCTTTTTAAAAGAAAAAAAAAAATTGAGCTCAACTGCATGAAATCCACTTTTTAAATCTCTGTGGAAGTAAGAGTAAGAGTACGTACCTATGAGGAAAATCATGGCAGGAAAGGTTAAAACCAAAGGGGCTACTTCCCTTCATCTTCCCACCAGAAACTAAAAACTTCAACAACGCTTGAATCAAGGGGCTTTGAAATTGACTGATCCTCCATCAGTTCTTTGGATGAGAAATTGTTCTGGGCCAATTCCTTGGTAGAGTAGATCTACTGAGGTTATTTCAAATACAGCAACAATCCAGGACTAGCCCATGTTAGATAACTGTTGCTTTTATAAACTTATTTTGTGTGTGGTAAAATACACATATCATAACATTTCCTATCTTAATAATTTTTAAGCATACAAGTCAGTGGCATTAATTACATTCATAACAAGTTCATTTATTCATTCATTCAACCTATCTTAGTTGAGTGTATGCTATAGGGCATGCATACTGTCTGATCTTAAAAACAAAGATCCCTGGTTTCATGAAGCTTTCTTCATTCTAGCAGAGAGAGGCAGAAAACCAATAGTAAACATAATAAATAAATAGATTAGGTGGCATGTTAGTAGGTGCCAAAGGCTATAGTTAGGTCCTGGGGCACAGCGTGCCCAGCGTCTGAAGGCTTCTGCATCTTTCAAATAGTCCAGAGATCCTTGCTTATCTCCTACCTCCAAAGTCCCACCTTCAAAGACTATTAGTGAACTTGGAGAGTTCACTGGTGTATTAGTAGTTCGTTTTCACGCTGCTGATAAAGACACACCCAAAAACTGGGAACAAAGAGAGGTTTAATTGGACTTACAGTTCCATATGGCTGGGGAGGCCTCAGAATCACGGCGGGAGGTGAAAGGCACTTCTTCCATCGCGGCAGCAAGAGAGAAATGAGCAAGAAGCAAAAGCAGAAGCCCCTGATAAACCCATCAGATCTCGTGAGACTTATTCACTATCGAGAGAATAGCACGGGAAAGACCAGCCCCCATGATTCAATTACCTCCCCCTGGGTCCCTCCCACAACACGTGGGGATTCTGGGAGATACAATCGAAGTTGAGATTTGAATGGGGACACAGCCGAACCATATCAACTGGTTACCTGACTGAGTAATTAATAAAGAAAATGTGTTCCTTTGAACTGATCTATATGACAACTAAATATACAACAAACGCTGATGGCAGTTGGGGCTGTCAGTTAAAAAGTATAAAGGTTCTTGCTACACATAATGTGTTTTTCCCAGACAATAGTCTTCACTTTGAGAGTAAGTGTTAAGACACATAATTTAAACAGAAAGCCATGCTTTTTTTCACCAATAATGTGATTTTTTAAATAAAAGAAAGAATTGTATAGAAATATATACATTTTTAAAATTCTGTCACCTCAAAACCTAAAGTGGCCAAGGACAGAAGGGGTGAGGAATGTGAGGAATGCAGTGATTTATTATACTCTGCAATGACAATGGAAAAGGGATTTGGAAATGCTTTCTTTTGTCAAGTGTAGGATGCTATCAGATGTTTCCTATTGAAGCTTCCTATTGAGCTTCTACTTAGGCTCTTTCAGGTAGCAAGGAACACTGTTAACAGAAGTTTATTATAAGCATATATGTGGAAGGAAATAATAAGCAAATGATTATGAAACTAGACCACACCTTGATCATGATCAAAATTAACGTTACCAATGCAGGACAGATGGACATCTGTGCCTCCAGCTGCGATACTTCAAAAAGGACACAACATCACTAATGTAGTATTCCAACCAGAAATGCATAACCTGGGAGAATATCAGGTAATATCAAGTTGAGGGATGTTCAATAAAGTATCTGACTTGATTTCTTTAAAAATGGCAATGTTATGAAAGACCTAACAGTGAAAGGCTGAGCAACAGTTCCAGATTAAAGGAGACTGAAGAGTAGCGTGACCAACTCTTCACCCATTCACCTAGGACTGAGTAGTTTCCCAGGATGCAGGACTTTCAGTGCTAAAATGGAGAAGGTCTGGGCAAACAGGGTTATTCTGAATTGATGACTTGATCACCCTGCTGAGGAGACATAATCATTAAATGCAATATGTAAAACATGTGATCCTGGACTGGATCGTGGATTGGAGTGAAAAAAAAAAAAACATGCTACAAGTACATTATTGGGATAATTCACAGAATTAGAACATCAACTTAAAAGAAATACGGTAAAGTATACAAAACATAAAACTTACCATTTTAACTATTTGTAGATGTACAGCTCAGTGGCATTAAGTGCATTCACAATATTGTGCAACCATCATCACTATCCATCTCCAGAATGTTTTTATCTTTCCATACATAAACTCTATACCTGTCAAATAATAACTCCCCATTTCCTCCTCCTCCCAGCTCCTGGTCACCACCATTCTACTTTCTGTCTCTAGGAGTTTGCCTATTCTAGGTATCTCATGTAGGTGAAATCATACAGTATTTGTCCTTTTGTATCCAGTTTATTTCACTTAGCGTATTATTTTCAAGGTCTATTTATGTTATAGCTTGTGCCAGAATTTCATTCCTTTTTAAGGCTGAATCATTTTCCATTGTATGTATGTACCACATTTGTTTTTGTTTTTGTTTTGTTTTGAGACAAAATCTCACTCTGTCGTCCAGGCTGGAGTGCAGTGGCGTGATGATGGCTCACTGCAACCTCCACCTCCCAGGTTCAAGTGATTCTCCTGCCTCAGCCTCCCAATTAGCTAGGATTACAGGTGCTCACCATCAGACCCAGCTAATTTTTGTATTTTTAGTGGAGATGGGGTTTCACCATGTTGGCCAGGCTGGTTTTGAACTCCTGACCTCAGGTGATCTGCCTGCCTCGGCCTCCCAAAGTGCTGGGATTACAGGCGTGAACCACTGCACCCGGCCACATTTTGTTTTTTCAGTCATCTGTTGATGAACATTTGGGTTGTTTCTACCTTTTGGCTGTTGTGAATAATGCTGCTATGAACAATGGTGTAGAAATGTGGGGTTTAACATTGAACTATTATATCAATGTAAAATTTCCTGAATTGGAGCTGTGTACCATGACTGTGTAAGAAAATATCTAAGGAAATACATATTGAAATATTAAGAAAAAAAGTGATATATGCATCCTAGTCTCAAATGCTTCAGACAAAAATGAGAAAAAGAGAGAAAGAAATGTGGTAAAATGTTAAAAATTGGTGAATCTGGGTAAAGGGTATGAGTTCTTTGCAATATTCTTGCAACTTTTCTGTAAGATAATTTTTTTAAGTACAAGAGAAAGGAATCAAGGGAGAAATTTGATTTATGATATACAGGCCTTGTGGAGAAAGAAGAATCTATGAAAAGCTGGTCCTCACAGAGCTTGCAATGTCATCAGGGTAATGGAAGATAACGCAGGATTCATCACAGCTTACTTGGGTATCTTGTCCCTATGAACAGAAGTTGGCAACTATACCTATTTCTAGTGCTCTGCTCTTTCAGTTTCCAAACTACTCTCTGCTTCTGCCGCTACCAAGTAATTTCTCCATCCTGTCCTCTCTTCCGCTTGTCTTCAGCTTGCTCATAGCTTCTATTTTCTTAGGGCTTCTACTTCCTCTTCTCTGTGTGTGTGTTGGCTGCTGCTGCCATCTTCCTCCGGTCCAGGCAGCTGTTGTGGGGTCATGTGTGGTACACAGCGTGACAACCTTTGCACAGAAGGGCTGCAGCCATGTAACATAAGTGTCTTGGTTGGCCAGTCTATTCCAACTAAAAGACTATGGTTGGAGCCCTAGATGTGGTGTAGGGAGTTGGTGGTGAGAAAAAGCAAAATACCAAATCTCCCCTGAGGCATTGTGACCTATGTTTGATTTGCCTTGGAAATGTGAGGAAAAAAATAGAAACTGTGTATATGGAAGTTCAGTAGAATTGGAGGAGACAAGATTTCATTGTAGTTTTGGAGAACATTTTAAGGTTGAGTATTGGAAAAATTCGTCTCTCTCTCCCTCCCTCCCTCACTTCATTCCTTCCTTTTTCCCCTTATTTCCTTCCACAAAAATTCATTATGTGCAAGGCATTATAATAGATGCCATGGGGAATCTAAATTGTGTAAGATGTGGTCCCTGCGACAAGAAGCTTATAATCTAGGGTAGTGCATTTTAAACTACAGGCTGCAACCCATTAGTGATTAGTAGATTGTGAAATCAAATCGGTGCATCTGACTAGCATTTAAAAAAACTGAAATTCAATAGAAAGCTCTTAGAGTCCATCACACTTGGTCATGGTAAATATTGTTGAATGAACATTTTTATAGGTGTGTGTATGTGTACACAGGATTGTGATATAAAATGTATTTCTGCTGTGGGTTATAAAAAAAAATAGTCTGAAAGCCATTGATCTAGTAGAACTTAAGCCTATAGCTTCGGTGATCATCCCAGTGCTGATTTCTATCTCCAGCCTAGAACTTCTTCCTGCTCCACACCCGGCTTTTCAACTCCCAGCTGGACATCTCAAACTAAACATATCCCATATTGCCCATGTCATCTTCCTCCCTAAAATGTTTCCATTCCCTACATTGAATGTTGGTTAACAACATCCACATCCATCTGGTCATTCAGGACAGAAGACTGAGAGGTATCTAAAGTGTCTTCTTCTGTGCCTCCTCCACTCGTTCTTCACATTCAATTGGCCACTCTGCCTCCTCCTTTCCATCCTGATTGGCACTCTTTAGTGTAGGACCTGTATAATTTCCCTCCTAGTTTCTTGCCATACCTTCTTAACTGGTCTCCTTTTCTTCAGTCTTGTTTCCTAACTCCTGCCCAACAAGTCTGTGTCCTACATTTATTCCCAAGCAATCTTTTAAAAATGCTAAAATGCGTCAGGTGCAATGGCTCACACCTATAATCCCAGCACTTTGGAAAGTTGAGGCAGGAGGATCACTTGAGCCCAGGAGTTTGAGGCCAGCCTGGGCAACATAGTGAGACCCTGTCTCTACAAATAATATTTTTTTAAAAAATTACCGAGGCACGGTGGTGGTATGTGCCTGTGGTCCCAGCTATGTGTAAGGCTAAGGCAAAAGGATCACCTAAGCCCAGGAGGACTGTGATTGTGGCACAGCACTCTAGCGTAGGCAACAGAGTAAGACCCTGTCTCAATTAAAAAAAAAAAAAAATGCTAACATGACATTTTTTTCTGGTGAAAAACCTTTGATGGTTCCCCACTGCTCTGAGAAAAAATGTCTAATCATGAGAGCCAACATCTTTCTTGGTCTACTTTTGCTACCTTCATCAGCCTCAGTTCTTCATCCTCTCTTAGGCTTACCCCTGATTCTAGTGGTACCAGCTAGCTCAGGTGCTCTCATATTTCAGTGACTTTGACTCCCACCTTGGATGTGCTTGCTTTGTTTCTTTGCCTGCGTCTAAATCTTACCCCTCTTTCCTAGCACAGCTCTAATGTCACCTGGTCTTGGGACCCTTTCTGACTGCCCAACAAGGTTCTCCTTGCATCCTAGGCACGCTGCTGTCCTAGCTAACGGCGTGGTCATTGTTGTTTGGGTTGTCTTGATTATGACCTAGGTGCTAGCAAGGACTCTGTTTTGTTCATCTTTATAAAACGAGTAACTAGCCCAGCACTTGACATCCTAGGCACTGACCAAACATTTGTTGAAAAAAATGAATGAAGATGAAATCTCTCAACAGCCCACTCCTTGATTATAATGATAGTATCATAATAATGTTAAATAATTCTTGACAATACTGTTGTTTTCAAAAGTCTTTAGAACTAGAGGGTGACTGATTGGCTAGATGTGCTTTGTCTCTTTCTGTTTCTGTCAGTCCTTTTTCCACCATCCCCTTCTCTGTCTGGTTCCTATGAGACTAAGAGAACATTGCCATCTGCTTTTGTAGGAAACATCCAGGAATTCTCCCACCAACAGATTCCTGTTAAAAAAACATACACACAGCCAGAAAAGACAAGAAAGGAAGACAAGAATGCAATGTGTATTGTGTTTATTTTATCTTAAACCCACTTTGTTGCCCTTATTGTCTATCTGTATTGTGTTCTAGGCCTTAGGGAGAGAGGTCAGATCCTTTTGTTGCTTACTTTGGATGTAAACGTGCCCGGAATGACTGGTCCAGAATGACTTTGAAGGAATCTTTCAGTCCAGACCCCATAATGCAGGGTCCCAAAGTCACCATATGAATTCATTTGCCCCCACAGAACTAACTCAATTTCCTCTTTATTCTAGGCACTGTGGATACGGTGACAAAGAAAATGTGGCCCCTGTCCGGAGGAGAAAGGGATCATTTGTTTTTTTCCTCTGTATATTCTTTTGTTGTCCTGGACTTTTGTTTTCTCAGTGTTTTTTTCTTGAAACAAGTGAGAGTTAGCTATTTCTAAGTAATACAGCATTTTTTTTTTTTTTTTTACAAAGGGTTCCACCTCTATGTGACCAGTCAGAGCTATTCTCTCTCTCTCTCTGTGTGTGTGTGTGTGTGTGTGTGTGTGAATGTGAGAGAGAGAGAGAGAGATAGACCCAATCTCACTCTGTCACCCAGGCTGGAGTGCAGTGGCGTGATCTTGGCTCACTGCAACCTCCGTCTCCCGGGCTCAAGCGATTCTTGTGCCTCAGCCTCCCTAGTAGCTGGGACTACAGGTGTGCGCCACCATGCCTGGCTAATTTTTTGAATTTTTAGTAGAGACGGGTTTTCACCATGTTGGTCAGGCTGGTCTCGAACTCCTGACTTCAAGTGATCCACCTGGCTTAGCCTCCCAAAGTGCTGGGATTACAGGCATGAGCCACCCCGCCAACCCGACAGGGCTATTCTTATTGCAAAAGTTTGGAGTTCAGAAATGAGAGCCCCAAGGGTCAATATATTACTTATCTGAAACAAACAGATGGTGGAGGGAAAATGTTCTCTGGAGTTTGCTTTTTTCATATGTAACATGGGTGTGATGTTATCTCCTTCACATGTGAAGACTCACTGAGCACCCAGCAGAGAGGTGAGTACCCAGGGATGTAACACCCGCTAGATATAAGTCTTCTTCCTAGTGCATCAGAAAATAGGAGGGACACGGAGGCCAGCGTGGAGGAAGGTAGCACAGGTTCAGTGTTCCCATCACCCATGGTGATGCTGTGGTGTATGACACAGTAGGAGGCACAATGGAGGCATTTTCTTTTTTCAAATGCAATAAATGGCCTAGTTACAAGCTTGGGAATAAAGTCAATGCCAAAGCACTCTTTAAAGTGTCGCTTTGGTGCTACATAATGAGATGCCTTTCTCTTCTTTGAGAAGAGGTGGAAGCCAGGGAACTATAACAGGTTTAACCATCCAATTAGTCACTTGATCTTAATAGAAAAAAATGAGTGGGTCCTTTGGGTTTTGCTGTGCTTATCTAGGTCATTTCCAGCTTCTAGTCACAGTAAATCAATTCTACACAGCTGGAACATTAGCAACATCTGGATTTCTCAAAAGGTCGTGTGTGCATCATTAGAGCAAGACTACAAAGTATCACTTTGAATCATAATGAATATTCCACTTCCAAAAGCAAGGATTTTTTAAGGCAGCTGCAGCAAAACTAAGGAGATGATTTACTTGAAATTCAATTGTGATCATTTTTTGGTGATTAAAAACCTAACATTTTCCCAACAATATCTCCAATGTGCTTTCAGAAAGCCCCCCAGTGCCATGCCTTCACGCAAGAACCAATACTTACTGGATTCTATGGCAGCAAATAATTATTTCTAACCAGTGAGTATGTGAGGTCCTCCTGGCTGGGCCCATTCTCAGATTCAGCTGTGACTCTAAGCTTCTGAGACATATTCCAAGAGCAAAGGGCTTCTCCCTGGGATTTCTACTTAGGCTGTGGGGAAACCTAATCGTAGCGCCCTTTATCTGTTCCCAAGGTATTTTGCCTGAGTTTTGTGCCGGCAGCAGAATACTCCTTTATTCCCAGCTTCAGTCAAGACATGACACCACACTCATCCTTGACACCTTGACACCCCACTGGAAAATGTCACGTCCCCTTCAAATAACTCCTCTATGTGACACATTCAACATTTGCTCTGATCTGACCCTTTTTAACCTATTCAATCTCAGTTGCTTTTCGCATCTGTCATTTTCTCTCTGTCTCTATTAGATCAGTTTATTTTTATTGCCACACAAATCTTGTGGTTTCCCCACCTAGCTTATGCTAGGCCCTTTCTTCTTTTTTTTCCACCTACTCAAATATTTCCAGCCCTTCCAAAGCCCCAGATAGAATCTTTGTTTTGTTTTTGGTTTTTGTTGTTGTTGTTTTGTTTTGTTTTTAGTGTACTAATACTCATTATTCTTCTGATTCCCCAAACCCCTTTGTTATTAATAGTTGATATCTGTTCTTCATTTGTTCATTCTTGCAACAAATATTTGCTAAGAACCCACTATTGGTGATATAGGTTGGATATTTGTCCCTGCCTCTCATGTTGGATTGTAATCCCCAATGTTGGAGGTGGGACCTCGTGGGAGGTGTCTGGGTCATGTGGGCAGATCCCTTATGGATTGGTGCTGTCTTCATGATAGTGAGTGAGTTCGTATGAGATCTGGTCATTTAAAAGTGTGTGGCAATTGCCCCACTCTCTCTCTTGCACCTGGTCCCACCATGTGAGACACCTGCTCCCTCTTCACCTTCTGCCATGATTGTGAGCTTCCTGAGACCTCCCTGGAAGCCAAGCTGATGCCAGAACCATACTTCCTGTAAAGGCTGCAGAACCATGAGCGAATTAAACCTCTTTTCTTCTAAATTACCTAGTCTCAAATATTTCTTTATAGCAACACAAAAACAGCCTAATACAGTTAGTGACCATTCTAGAACTCAGGGTGCCATGGTGAGTAAGACAGTCTTTGCCCTCTTGGTGATTTTATTCTAGTATGGCAGACAGATAATCAGGCAGTAAATAAATAAGTAGTATAACAGACTGAGACAAATGTTGTGAGAAAAAATTAAAAGGCAGGGTAAGGGCTAGTGTGTGACCATAGGAATAAGATCTTTTTCCATGTGGTGATAGGGAAAGGCCTCTTTGAGGAGGAGACACTTGTGTTTGAGGAGAGACTTAAATTATGAGAAGAAATCAACCATAAGCTGGTCGAGCGTGGCGGCTCACGCCTGTAATCCCTGCACTTTGGGAGGCCAAGGCGAGCGGATAACCTGAAGTCACGAGTTCGAGACCAGCCTGGCCGACATGGTGAAACCCCATCTCTCCTAAAAATACAAAAATTAACTGGGCGTGGTGGTGAGCGCCTGTAATCCCAGCTACTCGGGAGTCTGAGGCAGGAGAATGGCTTGAACCTGGGAGGCGGAGGTTACAGTGAGCTGAGATCGTGCCCTTGCACTCCAGCCTGGGTGGTAGAGCAAGACTCTGTCTCAAAAAAAAAAAAGAAAGAAAAGAAAAGAAAGGAAAGGAAAAGAAAGAAAGAAAGAAAGAAAGAAAGAAAGAAAGAAAGAAAGAAAGAAGAAAGAAAGAAAGGAAAGAAAAGAAGAAAAGAAAAGAAAAGAAAAAAAGAAAAGAAAAGAAATCAACCATAAGCTAACCCAAGAGAAGGAAGGGAAAGGGAACAGGAAGTGAAGTCCCTGAGGCAGGAATGTTCTAGAAAGATGAAGGGTGTTCTAGAAGAACAACAAGAAGGCTAGCATGGGCAGAGTGTAGTAGGAGATGAAGATGGATGGGAGGCAGAGGTGAGAACCTGCAGGGCTTTGAGGGAGAGAAGAATCAAGTGCAACTCCTTAGGCTGGGTGCAGTGGCTTATGCCTGTAATCCCAGAAATTTGGGAGGCCAAGGCAGGTGGATCACTTGAGGCCAGGAGTTTGAGACCAGCCTGGCCATCATGGCAAAACCCCTCTCTACTAAAAATACAAAAATTAGCCGGGCAAGGTGGCACATGCCTGTAATCCAGCTACTTGGGAGGCTGAGGCAGAAGAATTGCTTGAACCCAGGAGGCAGAGATTGCAGTGAGCCGAGATTGTGCCACTACACTCCAGCCTGGGCAACAGAGTGAGACGCTGTCTCAAAAACAAAACAAAGAGCAACTTCTTAATGTTAAGTCTAAGTGCCTGGATAGATGATGTTACCACGTCCTGGTAGGGAAAGCTTGGGGAAGGAAGTGAATGCAGATTTGTACGGGGTTATTGAATCTGGAAATAAGAATTCCTCTTTGGACATGTAAAGTTTGAGAGCCCTTGAGATATCCAAGTGTAGCTGTTGAGTAGACAGTGGGATATGTAAGAGTTTGAAGCCCAAGGAGCCATCAGGCTAGAGATACAAGCTGGGAATTCACTTAAGCTTAGGGATGAGAATGTAAATTGAGAAGAGGCCAGAACCTCGGAGCCCACTAGCATTTAGAGGTTAGGAAGGACGAGGTAGAAGGAAACTCCAGACATGTGGCCCTTGAGGTATCCCACATATTTGGACACATCCATGGTGTTGTGTGGCATGCTAATAGTTTCACGTGCACCGGACTTACCATGAAAACCAAGGCTGCAGACTTCCTGAGACCACTCATATTTCTCCATGAGAGCAGGCCTAAAGGCCCAGAGTGTTCTATTGGTGTGGAGTCTTGGCACAGTCCCTGTTTACCATGTATTTCTTAGAGCAAGGAGCGTACACTGCCAGGCTATTGAGGGAAGTGTAGCTTCTTCCTTTCTCAAGGACTATATCTTTGAGTTAGTTAAGAATTCTCAGACTTACTTTACCGGCAGTGAACCGATGCACAGAGAGATCAACTGATTTATGCCCGGCCCAAACTGAGTCAACAGGCAGCCCGAGGCCACACTGCAGTGTTTATTAAATTATGGACTGAGGATTGCCAGCATCTCAGCCACCTGGAGTGTTGCTTAAAAAAAAAAAAAAAAAAAAAAAAAGGCCGGGCGCAGTGGCTCATGCCTATAATCCCAGCACTTTGGGAGGCTGAGGCCGGCGGAGCACGAGATCAGGAGATTGAGACCATCTTGGCTAACATGGTGAAACCCCGTCTCTACTAAAAATACAAAAAAATTAGCCAGGCGTGGTGGTGGACGCCTGTAGTTCCAGCTACTTGGGAGGCTGAGGCAGGAGAATGGCGTGAACCCAGGAGGCAGAGGTTGCAGTGAGCTGAGATCGTGCCATTGCACTCCAGGCTGGGCAACAGAGCAAGACTCCATCTCAAAAAAAAAAAAAAAAATGCTAACATATGTGGGTTATCTATTAAGTGCTTTACAAACGGCAACTCTTAATCCTCAGAACAACTCCATGCACGAGGCTTATTATCACCAATTTACAGAGGAGGAAACAGACATGAGAGAGTTCCATAGGTAGTAAAGGGGCAGATTAGTCTAGTTCCATGCTCCCAACCACAACGCCATACAGCTTGCTGAAACAGAATCTCTGGAAATGGGACACAGGAGTAGTCCGTGTTTAGAAAAATTTCTGAGGGCATTTTTGTGTACCGTATATGAAATCTTGAGAATTGAAGTTTCACTGGATCTCAAGTTTGTTCTTTGAAACTCAGGAAAATCTTAATTGCTCTACTATTTTTTTTAACATCTCTAAGTATCCATGTTTAAGTAAATGTATCAGTTTCAGATTATTCTTGGTAGTATTTTGTTAAACATAGGTAACAACTTACTGCACAGTTTGTCATTTCAAGAGGTAAAGCATATGACTGCACATTAAACCAGCTGGCATTGTCTAATATGTTGACAATAATTACCTAACAATTATTGACATTGTTGCATCCTACTGTCAACAGGAATAATGTGTCTTTTTTTCCGTGTGTTTATGATTGGACACATTTGCCTACTGAGATCCATAAACAATAATGAAATAAATCAATCCTATGGCCAGTGCAGTAGCATGCATGACTCCATGGTGGCAGTTTGCCTTGCTGGCTGAGAGGAGGTGGTACTCTGACACGTCTCAGCTCTGCACTCCTTAGCCTAGTAATTGATGTATGGGATGTCCCAGAGAGCTGAGACATTATTCTCTGCTGACGATTGTGGATGGTCTCAAGAGCTTATGGGGTGAAAGAGAAATGAAGTCACAGGAGTATTTAAAAAAAAGAAAGAAAATAAATCAGTCCAGTTCTCAGTTGAAAAATAGACACATGTTGAATATCCAAGGCCTTTAGATCACGGGAGATAACATTAAGCAAACTCCTTTCTATTAACAAGAAATTGTGTTTTACTGTCACAGATCTCCACCCAGATTGGCCCTTGAATTTGCATTATTTGCACAATGAGACTGGTTTCACCTGTTTGCAATTGTTTAACTATTACTCACCAGTTCAGAGGTTGCTTAAGCTGATTTCGCCAGCAGTTTATCTTATATACATTTTATTTATTTATATATTTTTGAGACAGAGTCTCACTCTGTCGCCCAGGCTGGAGTGCAGTGGCATCATCTCAGGTCACTGTAACCTCCAGCTCCCAGGTTCAAGCAATTCTCCTGCCTCAGCCTCCCAAGTAGCTGGGATTACAGGTGTGTGCCACCATGCCTGGCTAATTTTTTTTTTTTTTTTTTGTACTTCTTTAGTAGAGACGGGGTTTCACCACATTGGCTAGCCTGGTCTTGAGCTCCTGACCTCGGGTGATCCTCCCGCCTTGGCCTCCAAAAGTGCTGGGATAACAGGCATGAGCCACTGCACCCAGCCCTTATACACATTTAAAAATTACACATTAAAAATCAACAAAGGTGACATGGCTGTTATATATTGTCAAAGGAGAAAAAAGATCTAAAAACAATTTGGAAGAGAAGTGAGGCCATTACACCAGGGAGAACTAAAATCTTAGTCTTTTTTATGAAAAGAAAGAAAAATAAATAAATGGGGTGGAGGATGGGTTATCAGGTTTAGAAAAAAGAAAGAAAGAAAAATACAAGATGCCCAATTAAGTTTGAATTTCAGATAAACAATGAATAATTTCTTAGTGTAATATGTCCCTTGCATGTCTGAGATATACTTATGGTGAAAAATTATTTACTATTTGTCTCAAATTCAAATTTAAGTGAGTGTCCTGTATTCTCTCTGGCAACCCTACTTAAGTAGTGCCTTTTTAATCTAAGTTTGAAAAAAATCCTTTTAGAAAATAGATGTCTTCAGGAAACTGGGTCATGGATTCAACAGCATAAATACTTGCTAATTATGTTGCACAGTATCATGGGATTATATATTTATTAAATATAAATAAACTAGCAATAGTAGTGACTGAAACTTACTTTGATTTGAAAACCCATCCATTTTATGTCTTTTTTTTTTTTTTTTTTTGAGACAGAGTTTTGCTCAGTCTCCCAGGCTGGGGTGCAGTGGCATGATCTCAGCTCACTGCAACCTCCACCTCCCAGACTCACGAGATTCTCCTGCCTCAGCCTTCGAGTAGCTAGGATTACAGGCGCCATCACCACACCTGGCTAATTTCTGTATTTTTAGTAGAGACGGGGTTTCACCATGTTGGCCAGGCTGGTCTTGAACTCCTGACCTCAGGTGATCCAACACCTGAGATAAACTGAGTAGGCTTCTGCTCCCTGCAACAAAAGGAGCCTGGTTACTACAGATCTGCATCTTCAGGTAAATAAAATAACTCAGATTCTCAAATTGGAATCTTTACCATCCTGATTTGAGAAGCAATAAAGAATCAAATCACCAGACAATATGTACTCACAGTTATCAAATATTGCCTTTACAGAGCTATTAGTTGTCTTAGGGAAACAAGGCAAAAAATCATTAAGTGGGTGAAATGTTTGCATTTCTGTTCACATCTGCAGCAAAGAGCTGACACTGGTTTAAAACCTATAGACTGTGGAAGCAAACTGCTTTCTGGTCTGAGTATTATGGGTTGCCATTAGCAACATTGTTTTTTCGTTTTTTTTTACTTTACAAGAAATTTAAATAAAACTTTCTTTACCCTGAGTGGATTTCACGTTTTGGTCAACACTGACCTTTTACTACCTACGTAGACCTCAAAGAGGGGCAATTAATTTCAAGTGTCTTAGGAGGAAATAAGTTCTCACAATTATATTTTGAAAGTGTTTTTGAAATTATCCATGGTATATTAAGGGAGATTTATCTGCTGGCTGATGGAAATTTAAACCTAGCATTCAAGAGAGAGGTTAGGACTATAGGTATAGAGAGTTGGAAGTCATTGGCATATAGGTGATAATTAAAGCTCCAGGTAATTAAAACCAGTTGGGAGGGGGATTGTGTACAGTGAAAAGACAAGAAGACAAAGGTTACTATCTAGGGCCTTTTCCCCAAATCCGCCATCGTCAGATTCACTTGTGGAACCTGTTGTTCTCAGGTCCTACCCTGGACCTATTGAACCTAGAAGGTTGAAGCAAGGGAGACTCCCAGGAGCCTGCATTTTGAAAAAGCATCCTAGGTGATCCTTATGCAACCCCACAGAGCCAAGGCTATATTTGCCTCAGTCAAAAAAAGGATACCAAAAAAAAAGAAACATCCTGGATGGTGGCTGCTGTTGGTTAAGGCTACAACTGCACATCTATCAGTGGTTCCTGGCACACAGGACTCAAGAACTGCAACATTCTTGAGGCCAGTGGGACCTCCAAACATCAGAAATTAGTTAAAGATACGATACTTAAATGGGATTGGTCACAGCCTTGGTTCCTTGTCCCTGCACTGAACCCTTCCATCACCCTGCTGTGAACCACCTAGGGTATACAAGGAGCATTTGTGAATTGCCATAGTGGATTCTTCTGGGGATTTCTTGGTAGGGCTTTTTCCTTGACTTAGTCACAGCAATGCGTTGAAGGTAGAGGATCTGAGGCGGTGGCCAACTCAGAGGCTATGTGAAGTAAAAGAACATGACTCAACGATGAGTGATACATTGTCACTAAGTGCCCTGTGCCCAGCTTGGCCTTTGTACCAAGACCTCCTCTGTGCCCTTTGCCAGTAGGTTGAGGAAGCCATAATCATACAGGCCAGAATTCAAGCACTATGAGAGATTTGGGAGCACCAGCAGGCCATAGACCTCTGAACCCAAAGTTACCCTTTTAGAGATTGGTGAAGGGGATTGCACTGGCCATTGGCCGTTACAGCTGCCTGGAAGTTCCAGAGTGTGGCCCCAGAAGCACTCCAGGGGGCTGGGGAGGTATGCCCAGAGGGTTTATTGAAGAGGGCAAGCTGTGTGCCACCAGAAAGAATCACTCTTATGCCTAACAGCTGCAACTGGCCTGGCACAGACCAGGAGGCAATGAGTCAGGTCAAACCAGTTCTAATAGTGCTTACTTCCAGTGGTGCTTGGCAGTCAATCCTATAAGATGCTTTGATGCTCTGATTTTTTTAACTGGTGACTATTTTGTAAAGAACTATTTTTATAATCTATGGTATTTTTGCTTAAGTAATTTCATCTTCAGCTCACGATGAATTTGAAGAAGTGACTTTCAACAGAACTGGATGTTGCTGAGGAGTGACAGGTTGCTAACATGTAGGAGTGGGGTGGAGTTTCTTGGCAGGGTGCATGTTTCTGTAGGGGATTGATTATGGGTAGCTGTGAAGGTCCTAGAATTGCTATAAATGTATATGGGGTTATTTTGAAATAAAAATGCTTATAACTTGTTATCAGCTTTGAACAGTTGGGGCTGCTCAGTGCAAGTTTACATCATTGGGATAAAATGTGTATGTTCTCTCCCTTTACCTTCCCAAGGGAGCAGATGTAAATCTTTCCTGAAGAGTAACTTGCACTTTCCTTCAGGAGGGAGGGGTAAGCAAGCCTTGGGCAGCTTTACTGTGAGCCTCGATAATAGCTATTTCATATATTGTGAGGGTCGGCTGCTTAAAATTGTTTTGCCTTCAGAGAAAAGCACCAAAGAGAGACAATAAAGCACGAAGCGGGTGTGTGTGTACAAGCACGCTTACGAATGTGGCAGGCATAAATGTTTATGCTTATTTCTCCTTGTTATACACACTCATTGTAAATATTTCCAAGATCGTAGAAATATAAACCCATCTTCTACAGACAAGCAGGATTAACAGCTTAAATATTCTTGAAATTTTAGATACACAATCACATGGATGATCAAGAAACTACTTCCCATAAAAGGTTAGGGAACACACAAATCCCTGGAAAACACATTTCCTGTGGGAGGGATGAGATAAATGCTTGTAATAAGATGTATTAACCATCCTCAGAGACAGATCCAAACAGGCAAAAATCAACAGCAAACTGGGACGCGACTGCTGGGGTAGCTAGACGTCACCCTCGTATGCACACCAGAAGCCAAGAGATTTACCAAGCTCCCAGATGCAGGCACATCCTTCCTTTCTTTAAATCCGATTTTCTTGCCATCTGTTCCTTTACTCCAGCCTTGGCTGTAAACAAAGTTTATGCACAGCGATGCGTTGCGTTGCCAGGCAGCTCTCCTCGCTCCTCTGCAGCAAAGTCAGTTCTGGAGTGAAAATCTGTGGGCTTCATTATTATCCATTTTCCCTAATAATATAAATTGTGAGAGAGTAGAAATTGGTCTTATAAATTGGATTTTCAACTTCATTTGGGGAACATGGTATGACACATACTGTCTGGTTTTGAAAATTCTGTAAGGAAACATCTAAATGAGTTGGGAGGATTTAACTCGTAGAAAAGGATTTCCCCGGCCCTCAAGAACAGTAAAGACATTGTGAAGGGGGCAGTCTCAAGGGCCACAGTAAATCGGTCAAGGAGAAACTGACGCAGCAGCTGCCTTGCAAAGGAACTTGCTGCCTCCAAGGTTACAATTTGACATGGGGCTGGGGACGCAGTGGGGTGGAGGCAGGAGGAGTGGAAGATGACTTAGAGATGTGTATCTAGGAAGTGAGCTGGTGGCTCTGAGAATATACTAGAAGAGTCCACCATCTGGCAGCTGTGAGGAGGGATCAGCTGACCTTTGGCCTCAAGCTATATAATATTTATCATGCACTCTTCCTGAGAGAAGCTTGGAGCGGGACACATCTTTGAATGGATTCAGTTAATCCTTTTACTGTCCTATGAGTAATCAGAGAAGTAGAGAGCAAACAGAAAAAAAAAAATCCACATTTAAAGGGGTCACTGCCATGGCAAAGCAGAAAATAACATTCACTCTGCTAAGCAACAACAGGAAAAGTCAACTTTGTGATCATTGTCCACCGATTCTCAGAGTCCAGGCAGTGGCAGAAGTGGGCAGAATTCCCTCAGAGTGTGCATGCTGATCACTGCAGGGCATTGTTCATTTAGTCCCCACCGTGGTGGGGGAAAGGGACTTGCCTGTTTGGGGGAACCCATGTTAACGGGACAAGCTTTTGCCATTGCAGCTGGGACTGATGACACATAGGGATGATTAAGCAAAGAGGTAAATACATTGAGCATGATGACAGTCACATTTCTCGCTGTCAGAAGGGAATTATAAATACTGAAAGGGGAATGGCTAGAATAAGCCCTGTGGTATTAGACTGGAAGAAGAGGAACCAATGTGAACTCATAGCTTGATGTAGACATTGACATAGATGTTGACATAGGTACCAATGTGTGCAGGTGTTTATGTGTGTGTGCATATGCCCTTATCTGTGGTTTTGCTTTCCTCAATTTCAGTTACCTGAGGTCAGCCTTGGTCCAAAAATAATAAATGGACAATTCTGGAAATAAACAATTCATGAGTTTTAAACTGTGCACCATCCTGCTCTGTCCTGCCTAGGATTTGAATCCTCCCTTTGTCCAACATATTCATGCTGTCTACGCTCCTGCCATTAGTCACTTAGTAGCTGCGTTGGTTTTCAGATTGACTGTCGGGTCTCACAGTACTTGTGTTCAAGTAACCCTCATTTACTTACTAATAGCCCCAAACCACAAGAGTAGCAATGCTGGCAGTTCGGATATGCCAAAGAGCTATAAAGTGCTTTCAAGTGAAAAGGTGAAAGTTCTCTTTAATAAGGAAAGAGAAAATTGTATGCTGAGATTGCTAAGATCCACAGTAAGAACGAATCTTCCATCTGTGAAATTGTGAAAAAGGAAAAAGAAACTGCTAGTTTTGCTATCACACCTCAAACTGCAAAAGTTACAGCCACATTGTTTAGTTACGATGGAGAAGGCGTTAAATTTGTGGATGGAGGACACGGACAGAAGTGCGTTCTAACAGCAATTGGGTTGGGTACTATCCATGGTTTCAGGCAACTACTGGGGGTCTTGGAACACATTTCCCACAGATAAGGAGGGACTACTGTATACACACAGAGATATATATACACATATATGTATATACTCATACAAATATGTAAATAGATATATACATATATATTTCCTAGTTCTATGTGCTGTGAGGGCTGGAGGGAAAAATACCTGGTAGCAATGAGCACCCCTAGCTTGCAGGGCGTGGCTTCTAAATATTATTCTCCATTTAAAGGAACAAGCGTTCCCTAGAGAAATGGTTGACTCTAGGGCTGAAGTACATAAAATAAAAGATGAAACAGGGACATCTTGTACTACAAAGTAAGGAAATGTCCAAAGCATGGTAGGGACATATCGAAAGGTCACAAGACCTGCCTTAAAAGAGCTCCCAATGGGCCGGGAATGGTGCCTCACGCCTGTAATCCCAGCACTTTGGGAGGCTGAGGCAGGCGGATCACGAGGTCAGGAGTTTGAGACCAGCCTGGCCAAAATGGTGAAACCCCATCTCTACTAAAAAATACAAAAATTAGCTAGGCATGGTGGCACGCACCTGTAGTCCCAGCTACTTGGGAGGCTGAGGCAGAAGAATTGCTTGAACCTGGGAGGCAGAGGTTGCAGTGAGCTGAGATTGCGCCACTGCACTCCAGCCTGGAGACAGAGTGAGACCGTCTCAAAAAAAAAAAAAAAAAGCCCCCAATGGTCAAGTCTGGGCAATTTGAGTATCTGAATAAGTGACAGTTACTGATTTTTAACCCTTTGAATAAAATAGGAATCTGTGAATCTACATTGCTAAAAAATAAATGCATAAATGGAGACGAAAGGAAAGCTCTATCTATTAATAGAAGTCTTAAGGTATCTCCTCATAAAATACTTAGGGATGACTCAGTGGAGATACCCGTGAGACACCATCTTTACCAAAACCAGTGACAGGACAATTCGGCATCGTGTGCCTCCTGATAGATGCACTGAGAAGAGTAATGCATTGCTTCTGAGGTATTCTTGCTACAAACGCATAAATCACGAGGAAACATCAGACATACCCACATTGCGGGACATTCTACAAAGTACATACTTCAGAAAAATGTCAAGGTCGTGAAAGAGAAAGAAAAACTGAGCAGTTGTTCCAAAATGAAGGAGATTAAAGAGAAATTGTAACTGTAAAAGGCCTGTACCTGTACAAGATATTATTGCAACAATAGGGGAAATTTGAATGAGGTCTCTGAATTATGCGGTAAAGTTGGATCAATGTTAATGTTCTGGTTTGTTCATTGTCAACGTTAATTGATGGTTTGAATGTGTAAGAAAATGTCCTTGTTTACAGGAAATACACACTGAAGGATTAAAGGGTAAGGGGGCATCGTGTCTGTAACTTTAATTCGCAGAGAATCACAGGATTTAGGCATTTCTGAGACTTCTGTCTCTGTTTTCTTCTCCATCAGCATGCAGGCTGCTCTGTTTCTCACCTCCATGCTCTTGCTCCTACTGCTGCTTCTGCCTGGAATGTGGGCAGTTTGTGAGCTTGGAGGATCCATTGCAGCCATTTTTCAAGACTTAGCTCATGTCTTTTGCTCTGGATTTTCTGACTAGCTCACTCCCCTCCAGAAAGAAAAGTCCTTTTCTCCCTTGTACCTCTACTATTCTTAGAGCATGTATCACTCCATACGTGGCTCTTTATGGCACTTGTCAGTTCATCCGTGCATCCCTCCCAGCCTGCAGTCTCCTTCTCGGCTTTGTATGTATCTATCTCCAGTGTCTGGCCATAGTGGAGGCTCAATAATTGTTAAAAATAATCAAATTAACCTAAGACTTCCCCAAACCATATTTCTTCCCTTTCTTTCCGTTTTTACTCCTAGGCTAACTAAAGGTTTCCTTCCTTCCTTCCCTCTTTCTTTCTTTCTCTCCATCTCTCCTTCCTTCCTTCCCTCCCTCCCTCTTCCTTCCTTCCTTCCTTCCTTCCTTCCTTCCTTTCTTTCTTTCTTTCTTTCTTTCTTTCTTTCTCTTCTTTCTTTTTTTTTTCTTTTTTTTTTGAGATGAAGTCTTGCTCTGTTGCCCGGACTGGAGTACAATGGCGCGATCTGGGCTCACTGCAAACTCCACCTCCCAGGTTCAAGCGATTCTCCTGTCTCAGCCTCCCAAGTAGCTGCGACTACAGGTGCCCACCACCATGCCTGGCTAATTTTTGTATTTTTAGTAGAGACTGGGTTTCACCATGTTGGCCAGTATGATCTCGAACTCCTGGCCCCAGATCTGCCAGCCTCAGCCTCCCAAAGTGCTGGGATTACAGGCATAAGCCATGGCGCCCAGCCTCTAAAGGTTTTCTTTATTCAATAAAATTGAATAAAGTACATGGACTTTTAAATTTCCAGTAGTGTGAATCTAAATTTAGGGAAGAATATTTTCTTCTCTACCCTGAGACCGTCAGTGAAGGTAGATGGAGAGATGGACTAGCATGTCCAGCATGTTAGTAATAGCAACAAGATCTGACACATCAGTGTCTTACATTCTTGGTTTATTAATGATCCAGTGACTAACCCACATAGAAATATGCGAGCTACTCTTTGGAGTTACAGTAGGGGAGACACCATAATGACCACAGCTGGGCATAATATTTCCCAAACAAAATTATGTTAACCACTGGTGCTTGGGAGCTTCTTACATCAAAGCAGGATATTTATATAAGGCCAACCAACCTCCTATCCACAATATTATTATTATAGTAATAATTATCAGTTGCCAACATTCCTATAAGCACCCTTCATCCAGGCACTCTAAGCACTCAACAAATGTCACAAACTCTGTGTGCATAGATGCCACCTGACCCGTCTGTGGAATGAGGCAGCATGTGGGGGCAGAAACAGCTGCTACCCCTGAGCCCTGGCCTATTATTGAGGCTCCAGTTACAAAGCCAAATGCCTCCTCCCCTTCCTTCTCCATGGTAATCGCAGTCTGAGGTTTGAAAGAACATCTTTTGTGAGTCAATTTATTTTCCACCTCTTAATATACACCATGTATGAGATTGCTGTCTGCTTAGGAACAGTAAGCCATCAATCTCATGAAGAATGTTGAGGGATTTCTAAGTGGAAAAGTTTCTCCTTGCTGTAGTTAACAAGTAAGTGATAAAGCTTTCCTTTGTCTTCTGTCTACAACAAATTTTAAACATTTGTTCCTGCTGAGTGTTGCTTTACCCTTGAGAGAGCAGCCTCCTCACCCCATAGGCAAGGTGGCAGCTGTTGGAAGAGTTTTCAACACCAGATTATTTTAAGGCATTTGTAAAGAGGGTGAAAACTAACTCTAGTGAAAAAAAGAAAAACCCTTAAAATAAACTTTTAGAAATAAATCAGAATAACATTCAAGCCGTGCAGCATAGCTGGCTCCTCCAAAACCTAAAATTTCACTTGTTATGCAGAAGCATTTGCAAAATTCCATCCTGAAAACCACGTTATGGGCCATTCTTAAAAAGTATAATACCAATCATTTTCACATGCTATTCAGCAGAGTGACATCTGACCAATAGCAGGACAGCAAAAAGACTACTGTAATTACAGTTCCTTGTTTCAGCAACTTCACTCTGAGACGATAAAACAAAAAAGCTCATTGGCATATGTTGCGTAATTTCTAAGTGTGTACGTAGTAGTAAATATCAGCTTGACTCCATAGTTTGTTGACATGGCCTTAAGGCAAATTTAAAAACAAAACAGTTTTCATTTCTACACATAATAGAGTACAGCGTATTTCTCTGTCTTATACTACTATTCACTGGCACTGTGTCATATGATTGAGCAAAAGTAAATGAAGATGCTTACAACTATCACTGCTATATGTGCAGAGTCATTCACCATCAGTCCAGCCTCATGAAGCCCATAAGGAGAGGGTAGTGCTTCTTACCCTCCATTGACAGATGAAGGCCCACAGAAGGTGCGTGGCAGCCAGTCCTGCAGCAGGATTCTCATGGTCCTAAATTTAGCCCATCAAGTCATGACATCTCTCCCGGTTGGGGATTATGGCTTTAAAAATGATTGTTCATGCAGCAAATCGTTATGATAAACAATCTAATAATTCATGATGAAGGAACTAGAAATTCAGGCTAGCAACAAGTGTGTGACAGCTTGAATTTTCACCAGATGTATTCCTTGGCCTCTGGCCAGGATGCCATCTGACCTTTAAGCTAACCAAGCACGTGGGTATTGCTTATCAGCACTCAGAACCAAAAAATTGCTGTGGTATTTTAGAGATACAGAATTTCATTAGAGAGGGAAAAGGATGAAGAAAATAAAGATGCCACATGTTTTGAAATGGACTTATTTCTTCTTAGATATGGCTCTGAGGGTGAAAAGCATCAATACTATTAATTGCGTATTTGTTGAGTACTTAATTATGAGTCTATCCCTGCATATAGATCAAAGGTGTTCTATGTAGTTGTGGAGAATATGAACACAGAAGATGCAGTCTGAACAGCTGGCAAACTTTGGCCTATGGGTCAAATCCAGCTGGCCACCTATTTTTTTGCAGATCCTTGGCTAAGAATAGTTTATTTTTAAATGGTTGGAAAAAATAAAAAGAAGAACACATTTTATGACATGTGAAAATTACATGAAATTCAAATTTCAATGTCCGTAAATAAGATGTTATTGGTGCACAGCCACATTCACTGATTTAGTGATTGTCTATGGCCGCTTTCATGCTACAGTGGGCAGCAGAGTGGAGTAATTGTGACAGAGACCATATGGGCCACAAAACCTAAAATATTTACAGTCTAGTCCTTTACAGCAAGTTTGCTGACCCTTGAGTTAGGTAATACTCTCATGGTGCTAAGGTGTTGATTTCGAGCCAGTTGAAGAACCAGAGGACTACCACAAAGGAAGAAATGACTTTGAGAGAGAATAAAGCTTCAAGGTTGAAGTGCATCCAAATGGAGCTTAAAGGATAAAGACATTGAGCATCATGGTGAGGGGGGAAGGGCAGCCAGTTGTGGCCTGGCAGCTTGACTCCACTGCTGAGTGCAATGTGACCTCAGTAAGTTCTTTGACTTTTCTGTATCTCAGTTTCCTCAGCTGTTGAGTGAAAATAATAATATCTACCTCCCAGGCTGTTGTTGTAAAGCTCAATACCAGATTTCATATGCAAAGCAGTTAGCACATTGCCTGGTATGGAGCTGGTGCGTCATAAATATTAGCTGTCAATAATAGTGACTGCAATTAGTTCTCACACTTGGGTATCTATTAATAAAAACAAGTCTACATTTCACATAAACAGTAAGTCTTTTAGGGGTTATTAGTGAATAAGCTTTTAAAATATTTCTCATAAGATGAATCTGAGCCATTGAATTCTATGAAGTTATTTAAAATGGTGTCATAAAAGAAGAATAGCACAGGAAAATATTCTCAGGGTATTCTGTGAAAAGAAAAACAAAACCATGTTATGAATAATCCCCTCAATTTAAGATATTATAGATAGAGTGAGAACAACAACAACAAAGCATAGCCTTTGCCTGATAGGCATTGTTTTACAGCACGCCACGGTATACTGTCTTATTGTGGTCACTTCAGTTTTATAAGCCCAGAAATACTATTTTGCCAGTGTATCCAGACTTGAAACCCTCTATGAGAATCTGGTGAAAGCTATTGCCCCCTCTCCTTGATAAATGCACACTGCAAGGGCACACACATAATTTTGCACGTAATCTTAGGGCTCAATGGATCCCTTGAAGCCCGCCCCTGGTTTCCAGGTTAAGAACTCCTGCTCCAGTTGCTCAGTCATACTTACAAAACCCACACGATATTGATATATGAACCAGAATGCCAAATAACTAATTTATGAAGAAGAAATAATGTCAAATGGACTAAAATCCTTGCATTGGCTGATCAGCTCATTATCTTGCTATGCAAAAGCTACACAGATCGCCAAAGCACAATTAGAAGTGAGGATGGAATCACAGAGAAGGAAATTCAAGAATGGTCTTAATGGCTTTTGTCGCCAAGCTATGATAGTCTGATGCATCCGTCTCCGCTGTGGAGGTAACGCTTGCCAAGGATGCTGGAACAACCAGTCCAGACTCTTTCCTGTGAACAATTCTTGATGTTTGTGCTCTGTGCTTGCAGATGCAGGGAAGGCTAACTCCTTCTGTTATCACTCTTGCCAAAGATAGTTACAGTGGAAACAGCAGGACCCCGGGTTTAGACATGCTAATTTCCTCATGCTACACCTAGGCTCTTCCATTAGGAAATGTCAGCCATATACACATTCCAGTTTAAGGCGGGTTAGTTGTGTTGATCTTTCATAATTTCTTTCTCAGAAGGGGTCTTTATTTTCAACTTTAGGAGGCACCTTACTGTCCCCCACCTCTTCACTTCCTCTAGTCCATCCTGACTGCTGGTGCTGTGCCTACACCCTATTAACCTCAACAGAAAAGGCATCAGGTTCGAGAGGCCAAAGAGGAGACACAAAGCCAGAAATGAGGTATGTGGAGGTTTTACTAGAGGGTGACATGTAAGGGAGAGAGTCCAGTGGTGGACAAGATAACCCCTGGGCCCAGTAGGGGCAGGCCAGGCAGAAGAACCACAACCGCTTGCAAAAGGCATGCAATTTAGGTAGTGTTTTCCTCAGCAGCCTTTCCCTAACGATCTCCACCTGGCAACCTTCATTCAACCCAAACTTGGAGCCTCCATCTCCTCTACAGGCTGTGTTTCACGGGACAGAATGATGGTTGGGGACAGGGCAGGCAGGGCTCAGATGCTCCTCATAGACAACAAATGAATCCTCGAGTTGGCACCTGTATTCTCTAGCTCAGAACACAAATTGGACGCATCTGCCATACAGGGTCATTCTAAGGGTGTGGTTAAGTTATTGCTGTCAGGTGTCTTTACCCTACATGGACCACAAAAGGAAGAAAAGAATCCCTGGTGTTTCCTCCCTTCTCCCCTTCTTTCTATCCTCCCCTTCCGTCCTTTTATTTTGAGGTATTTCAAATACCTTTTATTTTGAAATAGTGTAAGACATAAGTTTTCGTTTTGTTTTGTTGTTTGTTTGTTTTTTGAGATGGAGTTTCGCTCTTGTTGCCCAGGCTGGAATGCAGTGGCGCAATCTCGGCTCACTGCAACCTCTGCCTCCTGGGGTTCAAGCAATTCTCCTGCCTCAGCATCCTGAATAGCTGCGATTACAGGTGCCTGCCACCATGCCTGGCTAATTTTTCTATTTTTAGTAGAGACAGGGTTTCACCATGTTGTCCAGGCTGGTCTTGAACTCCTGATCTCAGGTGATCCACCCGCCTTGGCATCCCAAAGTACTGGGATTACAGGCATGAGCTACAGCCCCCAACCAAGACATAAATTTTAGCCGGATGCAGTGACTCACACCTGTAATCCCGGTGCTTTGGGAGGCCAAGGTGGGCAGATCACGAGGTCAGGAGATAGAGACCATCCTGGCTAACACAGTGAAACCCCGTCTCTACTAAAAATACAAAAAAATTAGCCGGGCGTGGTGACAGGCGCCTGTAGTCCCAGCTACTTGGGAGGCTGAGGCAGGAGAATGGCGTGAACCCAGGAGGTGGAGCTTGCAGTGAGCTGAGATCGCGCCGCTGCACTCCAGCCTGGGCAACAGAGCAAGACTCTGTCTCAAAAACAAAACAAAAGACATAAATTTCAAACATAGTAGTTTTCTTCCTTTCTCGCTTTCAAATGACTTTTATTTTAAAGAAGTTCAAGATTTACAAGAAGTCTCAAAAATAGTATAGAAGGTTCTCATGTACACTTCACCCAGCTTCCCCCAGTGAAAATAACTCACATAACATAGTGCAGGTTCAAAACCACATTACGATGGTATGATATTCACTCAGGTACAGATGATACAGATTTTACTAGTTTTCACATTCACTGTGTGTGTGGGGGGGGCATTCTATGATTTTTAGCACATGTGTAGAATGAGAAACCAACTCCACAATCAAGACATGAAACTTCCTCATGTTATTCCTGAATAACTAGTGCTTTTCTTTATATACTCTATTCTCAGTGTTATAGTAGAAATCTTAGTTCAGCCAACTTATACAAATAAACTCAGGGACAATAGTTGTGACGTCATCAACCTCCTTCTCTGGTAAACATATTTAATATTACCAAGGCCTCGATGGCAATTTTTAGACTCTAATTATCTTGGGCTTTATTTCTGAATCTCAGTATTTTTTGTCACTTGGCAAAAAATTTTAAATGTATATTCTTGCTATTGTGTAAAAACAGTCTAGAAGGCTTTTCGAAAAGGTTAGGATTTCTGACCACAGTTTCTTTAACTATGGTGGCATAATAAAAAAACATTCTAAGGTAAATTTGTGTGACGTATTGGTGTATACCTTCTTTAACCCCACATTTGTTTTGCTTTTTCCCTAAACTTGTTTCCTCTGGCCTCTGAGGTTTTCTATATACATGTCCTCTGTACTAACTTTTCACCTTAACGAGTTTCATGTGGACACATTTGGGACCAATATACTCTTACGGAAAATGCCACCTGAGGTTGCACTCTTATGAAATCTATTTTTGAGGAGTTCAGTTTCCCAGCAAATCTTCTGAGCTGTATACTGTTGTTTGCCTCAGAGTTTACACAAATACCTTTGCATGACCATTCCCTGAGATAGTTAAAAATCAAATGGTTGTTGGAGTCAACCCGATGAGCTAAGTGTTTTAAATAAATAGATAATGACACATGTGTATATTGAGTGTACACGTCATAAATGACTACTCAAGGTAACTGTAGAGAATAAAAGTGATATTCAACCCAGGAAAACATAGCTGAAACATTCTCAGTGACCTCATTGAATCTTAGAGTAAAAAAACTGGAAGTGGATCAAAGATTAAAGGATACTTGTCTTATGTCTTAGGGAGAAGTAACCCACAATTGCTGGTGGGAATGTAAAATGATAAAGCCACTTTGGAAAGCAGTTTGGCAGTTTACATTTGAAAGTTAAATATGAAATGACCTGGCAATTCCACTCCCAAATTTCCTAAGAGAAATGAAAACGTATGACCACGCAAAGACTAACATGAGAATATTCTTAGCAGTGTTATTCATAATTACCAAAAGCTGGAAACAGCCTAAATGTCCATCAGCAGGCAAATCAGTACATAAAATGTGCTATACTCATACGATGGAATACTACTCAGAGATGGAAAAGGAATAAACTACTGGCACATGCTATGTTATGGATGAACCTCAAAAACATTACGCTCAGTAAAATAAGTTAGACACAAGAGACCACATATTGTATGATTCCATTTGCATGAAATATCTGGAAAAGGCACATTTATAAGACAGTGATAGTGATTTCCTGGGGCTAGGGATGGGAATAGGGATGAGGGCATATGGGATCTTACAGGGAGGATGAAAATGTTCTAAGACTGGTATAAAGAGATGGCAGTGCCATTTGGTAAAGTAAAAATAAGTGAACTGTACAATTGAAATGGAAAATATACTTTGATAATGCTGTTTTAAAAAAGAAAGTGATGCACATCTTTCTGGAATCAGCAAGCTCCCTAAGGGCCTTTAGAAACCCTGCACATGATAAGGAATTTTTCAGATCTCAACCAATCACTCTCTGGGTGTCAGCTATCTTCACAGTCTTTCTCTCTTTAGAAGGTGTTCTTCCCTTCTAGTTTCTGGCTTGGGGCTAGAAAAGGTTTATAGTCTTGGCTGGTACTTGAAAGGACCAGCACTTTTGTTTCCTATTCTACCTTCTGCGTCTTGGAATGGGAAGGGCCAATTATGCAGGCTCCTGATGGAAAATCTTCCTGGTAGCAAGACAAGCTTATTTTTAAGTCCATCGTGGGGTAAACCTGGCCTGAGGAATGGGAAAGGGCTGAGTGGAGGCTTAAGGAGTGAGTGCTCTGGAGACCTAAGGGAAGGAAGGGGCTGGTTTGGGGCCTACAAGATTCCCTTTGGGAGGAGCCGAGAGGGTGCCGTGGGCACCCAGACCTAGGGAGAAATCTCACGCTGTGATGAGAATCTGCCCATCTTACCCAGGGACTTTTGCTACTGTCAATGGTCCTGTCTCATCCAGGACATGCTCAAGACAACAAGGCCAGAGGAAGCCAGGTTGATGAGGAGGGGACAAGCATAGCAGTGTAGACCAGGAGAGGAGCCCAGAAAGCAGAGATCCAGTCACGATGCCCAGCAGTGTCCAGAAGAGGATAGCTGGACTAGGAATGTATATTGGGCGAACACGGGACTGTTTATATATTCATATATATCACTTATAAGCTCTGTGTTCTTGAGCAAATTACTTACCTTCTCTGTATCAGTTATCTATGACTGTGTCTATTTCATAGTATACATATACTACATTATTACTATCTGAAAACTTAGTGACTTACAACAGTAGTTCTATAGTTGCTGACTGTGGTTCTTCTACTGTCCTTTTCTAAGTGGCTGCACACTCAGGAAAAGGGGAGGGGGCTGAGATGTTGAGCCAGCTGGGCTTCTCTCACCATGTGCTTCTTTTTAGTCATCAGTTTGGTCTGGGAATTTTTTTTTTTTTTTTTTTTTTTTTTTTTTTTGCGACAGAGTCTCGCTCTTTTGCCCAGGCTGGAGTGCAGTAGTGAGACCTTGGCTCACTGCAACCTCCACCTCCTGGGTTCAAGCGATTCTCCTGCCTCAGCCTCCTGAATAGCTGGGATTATAGGCGCCCACTACCAGGCCTGGCTAATTTTTTGTAATTTAAGTAGAGATGGGGGTTTCACCATGTTGGCCAGGCTGGTCTTGAACTCCTGTCCTTAAGTGATCTGCCCACCTCGGCCTCCCAAAGTGCTGGGATTACAGGCGTGAGCCACCATGTCTGGCCCTGGTCCAGGATTCTTAAATGGTGTCTAGCTTCCAGAAGGAAGAATTTATCAAGCCACTGCTTAAGTCATGTTTGCTGATGTGCCATTGGCCAAAGCAAATCACCTGGGTAACCCAGGAATCAATGTAGGAGGGGGCAGCACGAGGATGTGAATTCCATGAGCCCTGATTCATTTGGGGACTATCAGCATAATAGTCTATCACACTTCCCAAGGCTCAGCTTCTTCATCTGTAAAATGGGGATATAATAGTAGTTTATTAGGCTTCTTAGGGAGAATAAATGAGGTAATGTAAGTAAACCATCTATCATAATGTCTGATCTTTAGTATTGATGACTGCCTTTTCATTATCATTAACATTGGTATTATGTGACTACTGTATTTTCTCCTCAGTGTTTATCAGAGGCAGATGTGAGAGTGAAAACCAGAGGGCCTGATCTAATCTAGGAAGTCTGGAAAGACTTTTCGAGAAAAAGGTATTTGAACCGAGATCTGATAGACACATTAAAAGTCTCAGCACTTTGGAGGCCGAGGCAGGCGGATCACGAGGTCAGGAGATAGAGACCATCCTGGCTAACACGGTGAAACCCCGTCTCCACTAAAAATACAAAAAATTAGCCAGGCGTGGTGGCAGGTGCCTGTGGTCCCAGCTACTTGGGAGGCTGAGGAAGGAGAATGGCGTGAAGCCGGGAGGCGGAGCTTGCAGTGAGCCAAGATAGTGCCACTGCACTCTAGCCTGGGCAACAGAGTGAGACTACGTCTCAAAAAAAAAAAAAAAAAAAGACAAAAAGAAAAAAAAGTTTCCTAGGCTAAAGGGATCAGTGGGAAAGAGCATTCTAGGTAAGGGAAAAGTGTGTCCAAGGGCCCTGTGGTTAGGGGGAGTATGTGGCAACTGCCAGTCATGAAAACAGATGATTATATTAAATACAATGCTAGCACTGCAAACCTAGAGCTATTCCCAGGGTATTACGAGCAGTCCCACATTTAACATTTGCAGGGCCGAGGGCAAGAGTATAAAGAGAAGCCCATGGACTGTATGTCTAAGCATTTAAAAGTTATAAACCAAGTTAACAAACTATCAATGAAATATGTCCTCTCCTCCTACCTTGTCAGATAATCAGATATACCCCTAGCTCAGCCCCTTGGAGTTTTCCCACCTCCAGCTCCATCCTGTTCCACAGAGTCAGGTGCATGCGGACTCCTGGGACTGCAGATCCAAGCTCTCTGGCAGCAAATGGTTTTTACCTGGTCCCTCTTCAGTGCCCCCGGGGTGTGTTCACCAGCTGTGTGGTCCACTTTCAGGATGGACCTATGGAAGAGGGCTCTGGGCTGTTTAAGGAGGGCATTCTGGGGTGTTGGGTACCTAGAATATGGTCCAAAAGGGAAGGCATGGGCTCCGGGAGGGCACTATTTGTCCTGTAAGGAGGAAACAGTCAAAAAGAGGGTCAGAGGGAGGCCCCCTAAAAACACAGGACCCAAAGCAGAACAATACTGTTTATTGGTTATGGGAACCCAGGGAAAATAATCGAGGCCAGTGAAGGGAAGCCAGGGTGAAGAAAGGATTCCTGGAGGTAGAAATGTTTGAACCCAATATATTCCTGCAGAGGAAGCATCTGTGGCAAAATGGAAGTACATGACATAATAAATCTAATGTTCCTTGAAATCAAATATGAAATGTTACAACCAGGTTGCAGATGTTTTAGCTTTGGTTAAGAAGGTATTTCTCTTTTAACCACTTCGTTTGGCAAGATTACCATGTTCTGATAGACTGCAGTTTCTGTGGAGACGTTGCTCTAACAGGCTCAAATATGGCTTAGTAGAGAGCAGTTAGAGGTCCATGTACTCATTTCCAAGTTATCACGTGGATAAGAAAGAATTTTTTTTTTTTTGAGACAAGGTCTCACTCTGTCACCCAGGCCAGAGTGCAGAGGCATGATCACAGCTCACTGCAGCCTCCATCTCCTGTGCTCAAGTGAGCCTCCCACCTCAGCCTCCCAAGTAGCTGGGACTACAGGTGAGTGTCACCATGTCCAGCTAATTTTTAAATTTTTTGTAGAGATGGAGTCTCCCTATGTTGCACAGGCTGGTCTCCAACTCCTGGGATCAAGCAATCCTCCCACCTCAGCCTCCCCAGTCTGCACCGCCATGCCCAGCTAAATTTTTTTTTTTTTTTTTTTTTAGTAGAGACAAGGTCTCACTACATTGCTCAGGCTGTGAAAGATATTCTTAACTCAAGGGCCACACTATGAAAACTTTTTTTGAGATGGAGTCTTGCTCTGTTGCCCAGGTTTGAGTGCAGTAGGGCAATCTCTCCTCACTGCAACTTCTGCCTCCCAGGCTCCAGTGATTCTCCTGCCTCAGCCACCCAAGTAGCTGGGATTACAGGCATGAGCCACCACACCCGGCTAATTTTTGTATTTTTAGTAGAGACAGGATTTCACCATGTTGGCCAGGCTGGTCTCGAACTCCTAACCTCAAATGATCCACTCGCCTTGGCCTCCCAAAGTGCTGGGATTACAAGTGTGAGCCACCACACCCAGCTGAAAACTTTAATGGCTCATACAACTAGGTCTAATGCCGTCCTTGGTGTGGAATACCCATTGGCTAAGGGTGGGTTGGGAGAGAAGACGGTTGAGAAAATACAGATTGGAATGCAGAAATGGCAGCATTGGCACCTTTGTTTTCCTTCAAATTCTGACTGCTGTCAGTGAGGTAGTCCTTCATTGTCCCTCCTTTCCTCCCCTATGTCAAGAAAGCAGTCCTTTATATTTAAGGACTACAACACTTGACAGATGGAAGGATTTGTTCTCGTGTGTATTTATTTATTTTACTGTGAAAATGCTAATCATGCATTTGTCCGTGTAGTCCAAGGGAAGAGAGGGAAATGTAAGCTATGGTGGAAAGATTAAATGCACTAAAGAGAGCCAGGAAACCTTGTGTTTTTAAATATATCTATCTTGGTCATTTGGCCCAGGGGGAAATAGCAATGCCAGGAATGAACTACTAATTACCAGCAACATCCCAGAAGAGAGACTGGGAGAGCCCACGTTGGGAGGGGCGTGGGGCAAAGGCATGTGACCCTTGAGCTGAGAAGTCTCCTCAGCAGCTTAGTCCAAGAGCCCTCGAAAGAAAAGGGCAGCTTCCCAGGGAATTTCCTCCTAATTCCTCTTGCCCCATCCAAGTCCCATCAAGAAGGGGACAATATAAAGATAGATGAGGCCAAACATCTGGAATAGAGAAAGGAAAGAGGAAAAAAAATAAACCCCAGAGCTTGGCAGTTTGGAAGACTGGGGGACTGTGGGTGGGGAGGGGAAGGAGAGGGGAAAGCCATACATAGATATTCAATTTTGGGAGAATGTCTTGGTATTATTACTGCATTATCAATAGTGAATTTTTACTGAGTGCTTACTATGCTTCCAGCAGTGTGAAAGCTTACAAGTCTTGGCTCTATGGGGAATATACACTACACCCTATGAAGAAAGTGCTATTGTTAGCCCGTTTTAGTGGTGAAAACAAAGAGGCTTAAAGATGGTGGGTTCAGGGTAGTAGGGAAGATAATGGGTTCATTCTAGGACACAGTGACTTTCAAGGGACATCAGTTCTAAGAGGGAATCCTGGCTGGGTGCAACAACTCATGCCTGTAATCTCAACACTTTGGGAGGCTGAGGTGGGAGGAATGCTTGAGGCCAGGAGTTCAAGACCATCCTGGGCGACATAGCCAGACGCCCATCTCTACGAAAATTTTCTAAAAAAATCACCAGGGTATGGTGGCTTGTGCCTATAGTCCCTGCTTCTCAGGAGGCTGAGGTGGGAGGATCTCTTGAGCCTAGGAGTTTGAGGCTGCAGTGAGCTATGACTGCACCACTGCACTCCAGCCTGGGCGACAGAGTGTGACCCTGCCTCTCAATAAATAAATAAATAAATAAGTAAACAAACAAACAAACATAAAAGTAGATCTCCAGGATGGTAAAAAATTAGAAATTGAAGTTGGAGGATGAAGGGGAGGGGTTACAGTCAGGGAAAGGAAGGACATAGTGCATACAGATTTACACTAAACAGCCTTTTGCATTTCTCGAGTTTTGAATCATATGAGTGTATTGTTTAATAAGTAAAAATGTAAAAATAAAAAAATCAGAAATTAAAGTTAAGGAACGGTCAGGACTAAAAAAGTAGATTTGGGAGTCAGGTGGTGTTGAAGATAAGGGAGTAGGTATGAGTGGGAACCTCTAGGAACCAGGACACAGTGGCAATCCAGTCACCAAGATGGGAGAGATTTCGTTTGTTTTTGTTTTTAATCAGCCAATCAGAAGCAAGCTTAATACTCTGTTGGGCCACAGCTTAGACTCTTAACAGACAAGAGTTGACTGAGTTTGTAGAACGATTTAGAAGGCACTAGGAGAGATTCTCGCCACCCTAGTAATCCAGGAAACATTTATCCTGCAGAGAAGTCTGAGGTAAACCTTTCTATAGCTAGTAACAGAAACATGCCAGAGTGATTCACAGCCTTATTCCTCCTAGAAGCAACTGGCTCAAGCATTTTAGTAAGAAGCCGAGGCAGATAAACCACTGTGTGGAACATAATTATGCATCACTTGGTTTCTTCAATGTTTCCTGAGCTAAGTAGGGTTATTAAATGTTCTACGTTTAATCTGTACCTACTGCAAGCAGAGGTTGAGTCTGAATGCCCAGGAGAACTGTTTCTCCAAAGTTCCAGCACTCCCAACTTCCTGGCCAGCCCTTTGTCAGCACCAAATAAATGATGAATGACTTGGAGGAGGGATGTCCTTTTTGGGAATGGGTTGTCCTCAGCAGGAGAGACAAATGAGAATCACAGAACATTAAGGCTAAAGGGGACCTTAGTAATCAACTAGGGCAGCGGTTCTCAAATCTGAGCATGCATTAGGATCTTTTGAAGGGCCTGCTAAAACATGGGCTCTATTCCCAGTATCTGATTCAGGTCTGGGGTGGGGCATGTGCATTTGCATTTCTAACAACTTCCCAGATGACGCTGTTTTAGAAGTACCACGCTTTGAAGACCACTGAGCCAGTGCAAATGAAAAAACTGAGGCCCAGAGAGTTTAAATAACTTGTCCTAGATGCCCCAGCTAATAAAGCTGGAACTAGAATTTCAATTTCCCTCTCTTTCCCTCATCCGTAAATACTTCAGTGTGTATTTCCTAAAAGCAAGAACACTCTCTTTCATAACCATAGTACAGTTATAATATCAGGAAATTAACCTTAAAACAATACTATTAACTAATCTACAGACCTTATTCAAATTTTATCAATTATCCCACTAATGTCCTTTATCTGTCCCAAGATCCAATTCAGATTCAAACAAATGTAGTTGTCATGTCTCTTCAGTTTCCTTTCATCTGGAATAACTCCTCTGTCTTTCTTTGTCTTTTAGGACCTTGACACTTTTAAAGAGTATAGGTCAGTTATTTTGAAAAACAGCCCTAGATTTGGGTTTGTTGGAATTTTCTTGTGGTTGAATTCAAGTTCTGCATCTTTAGCACAGACACAGACACAGCCGTGGTGTAGTGTCCTTCTCAGGGCATGATATCAGGAGGCACATGAGGTTGCTAGAATCCTACTGTAAGGAAGTTTTCCCTTTGCCCCTATTCATTCATTCATTCATTCATTCATTCGTATTAGTATGGGATCCTGGGTTCTATTTTATTTTATTTTATTTTATTTTATCTTATCTTATTTTATTTTATTTTTTGGACACAGAGTCTCGCTCTGTTTCCTAGGCTGGAGTGCAGTGGTGTGATCTTGGTACACTGCAACCTCTGCCTCCTGGGTTCAAGCAATTCTCATGCCTCAGCCTCCTAAGTAGCTGGGACTACAGGTGCGTACCACCATGCCCAGTTAATTTTTTGTATTTTAGTAGAGACAGGGCTTCACTATGTTGCTCTCGAACTCCTGAGCTCAGGCAATCGGCCCGCCTTAGCCTCCCAAAGTGCTAGGATTACAAGCGTGAGCCTCTGCGCCCAGCCCTGGATTCTTTTTTTAAAAAATTCTAGAATCCATATCTCTTGCTACCCAAGTCAGTTCTCTTCCCGCTATATGACCCTGCTGCTAATACTATTTTTTCAGAGATGATTTATTAGTTTATCACATTCATTCAAAATTGACATATTTTAAAATATGTTGTACATGATATCATGTGTATATTTATACAGTTTTCATTTGTTGATTAAAATAGTTTTAAAAATGCATTAAAATACTGTAACAGAACTATCTAATAGAAATACCATGCAAGTTGTAACTTAGAGCCACACGTATAGTCTTTTTTTTTTTTTTTTTTTGAGACGGAGTTTTGCTCTTGTTGCCCACGCTGGAGTGCAGTGCCACGATCTTGGCTCACTGCAACCTCCACCTCCCGGGTTCAAGCGATTCTCCTGTCTCAGTCTCCAGAGCAGCTGGGACTACAGGCATGTATCACCAGGCCCAGCTAATTTTTGTATTTTTGGTAGAGATGGGGTTTTACCATATGGGCCAGGCAGGTCTCAAATTCTTGGGCTCAAGTGATCTGCCCGCCTTGGCCTCCCAAAGTGCTGAGATTACAGGTGTGAGCCACTGCGCCCATCCCACATGTGTAGTCTTACAATTTCTTCAGCCCATAAACTTTATGATGGTTCTCCTCCTGCCAGTGCAGGTTCCAAGCTAGACCCAAGGAATCCCAGCAGTCTTAAGGGGTACTAGAGCAATTGCTCTGGGTCATATTTTCTGGGGTTATAATAACAATCTCTGAAAATCTGCCTTAAAGCCATCGTGTTCATCATCTTAATTCTCTTTAGGCCTGTGTGTGCTGAGTCTAACCATGCTCACACTGTGGTGCTTAAGCTAAGGGAGGACCCCACCTCAAGGTCAGATAATGAGAGAAGGGGCCAGCAGAGCTGGCCATGACCAAACCTCGATTTCTATGAAGGAAAAAAAAGACTGCCTTAGTTGACAAACTCTCTCTGTGATTGTCCTCTCCCTCCATTGGCCCTGGGATACAGGAAGAGGGACACTTGACTTGTATTGGTGTTTGGTTATATGAGTCCAAAGGAGAATACCAGCTCACAAGCAAATATTTGCCATTTTTGACTACTAATTACATTATGTGATGAAAAAAGCCCAAACATTTACCATATTCTTGATTTCATCATCATGCCATTGTGCAAGAAAAATAAATCAGCTATCTAGCAGGAGCAAGATGTGACTTTAAAAAAAAAGAAAACCCAAACACAGTTTGCTTTTTAGAAACATACATTGGTGACTCAGAATCATAAAGAAATGAAAATGTCATTGGGTTTCCATACACCTCTCTGTCCTCTAAGATGCATTCTGAGGGAACTGCCTCTCAGGATTTAGCCACTTATGACCAATATGAGAATTAAGTGGGAATAAGACACCAAATCAAACAGTTTGAAATACCTAATGAAGTGGTTCTTACATTAGTATGATGCTGTCCCCCAAGGGGGTATTTGGCAGAAGATTTTATTTTTTTTTTTTGGTTGTCACAATCAGTAAGGTGGGATGCTATGGGCATTTAATGGACAGGGGCCACTATGTGAAATGTCCTGCCAGGGATGGGACAGTTCCGTAGAGCATGATTTGCTGTGCCTAAAAAGCCAACAACGTCCTGTGGAGATATAACCAAAGGGTTCCCCAGGAATTTAGAATTGGACTAAGATTCCAACCCAGTATAACTGCTCTCTTGAACTGGAGAGTTGTATCTGCAGGAGATGTTAGGAACTATTGGCCGTGGCCATTATTTAGTTTGGGGGTTGGAAAGAGAACCAATCTGCAGTGAGAGATGACTGATACAGATAAGTAAAAAGAGGGAAAAGTGACCAAATGAGACTCTTGCCCACATTCTCATTCAAGTCCCTGGCTCTTCTTGCACCTGAGGCCCATCCGCAATCCTGCTGTTGGTTTCTGTGACACCTTGTTGCTTGCAAACAAGAGTTCTAACTTTGGAGAGACAAATTTCTGCACTGCCATCTTCTGCCACATGGACTGAGCAACAGAAAGAGCCAGTTTGCAGAGGGAAAAACAAAAGCTGAGAGAAGAGAGGCAGCACTGGGTGCTGCCCACAGGCCTTAAGGTCTGGTCAGTTTCTGAGGCCCAGTCCCTCTGGACCAATCAAACATGGCCTGAGAGGTCAGTCCTAAGAAGCAGGTCTTTCCAGTAACTGCATTGTGACTTGATGGGGAGGCGGGGGGCAGTCTCAGAAGAGGAGGAGATGCTGGGCAGCAAGTTTCAGAATTCACTGCATCTCCAGTTAGGAATTTGGCCCAGACTGAGATGGGAGTTTGGCCCAGACTAATCCCTGGAAGGGATTATTGTGAGCTCACTCACTGAGGTCAGGGGATGAAGCCGTTTTAGCATAGGCCTGACGGCCAGGGGGTTGCATCTGTGAATTAGGGGTCAGTTAAGGAAATATCTGTGAGCTGAAAGTAAGGAAGTCACTTTCTTTAAAAGGAAAACAAAAAACCAAACCCTTCACATTCAAGAAAAAACGTGACTTAACATATTAGCTTTGCTTTCTTCATTAGCTTTTATCCACTTGTGCAGTGTACTCGAGTTTGTGTTGAAGATAGTAGGTTTCATTTCCATTACTATTGTAACTTGATGAGATAAAGCCGAAAGTGGTTTAGTGGTGTGTTTCTGTGGGCTAGTGCTTAAATGCATGGCTATAGCTTCTTTAACTGCAAAGGAAGATTAGAGAGGGAAAATATAATTCCAAGAAATTGTGGTTTTGCTAGTCAGCAAATCATTTAACAATGACAAGGGCATGGCTTCAGAATAGGTAGTTTCCATTTTCACCTGCCATTTACAGGCAGTGAGCCTGGACAGGTGAAGGAAGTGTGGTGGATGACGTCATATTCTGGTCATAGACACTGGCATGGCTTGGGCTGTAGTAGCTGAGTTTTTCCTTGCAAGGCGTCTGTCCCACTCTTGCTTTACTTGGATTTCAAAGAGGATGCTGGGCTTTTCACAGTTGATGACTAGCACTTTCATCACTGATGGTGTCCTTGGTACTTCTCCACACACCATTCCCTTAACAGAGTTCTCTCATCTCTACATCTTCAGAATTTTCTGACTTAAAACATGAATTATTAAAAAAAAATCTCAATTTCAGGAATGAAAATATTTCTTAAAGCAAAAATTAGGCCTGGTGCGGTGGCTCATGCCTGTAATCCCAGCACTTTGGGAGGCCAAGGTGGGCAGATCTCCTGAGGTTAGGAGTTCGAGACCAGCCTGACCAATATGGTAAAACCTCATCTCTACTAAAAATACAAAAATTGGCCAGGCATGGTGGCAGGCGCCTGTAGTCCCAGCTACTTGGGAGGCTGAGGCAGGAGACTTGCTTGAACCCGGGAGGCAGAGGCTGCAGTGAGCCAAGATTGTGCCACTGCACTCCAGCCTGGGCGACAGAGCGAGATTCCGTCTCAAAAAAAAAAAAAAAGAAAAGAAAAGAAAAATTTAGTCTTGTGAAATACTCATCTGATTAACCCCCTACAGCTTGCTAAAGGCCGCTGTTCCCCATGTTAAGATGTCTCCAACAACAGAATGTTATCAATAATTCAGTTGTCCCTGTTCTTTCTTTTTTCTTTTTAGTTGTCCTTGTTTTTTTTTTTTTTTTTTTTTTTGAGACAGAGTCTGGCTCTGTCATCCAGGCTGGAGTGCAGTGGTGTGATCTCAGCTCGTTGCAACCTCTACTTCCCAGTTTCAAGTGATTCTCATGCCTCAGCCTCCCAAGTAACTGGGATTACAAGCATGCACCACCACGCCCAGGTAATTTTTTTTTTTTGGTTTTTTTTTTTTGTATTTTTAGTAGAGACGGGGTTTTGCCATGTTGTCCAGGCTGGTCTTGAACTCCTGTCCTCAAGTGATCTGCTTACCTTGGCCTCCCAAAGTGCTGGGATTACAGGTGTGAGCCACCATGCCCAGCCGTCCTTTTTATTCAACCCTACCACACTTTAAAATCTCTGACAGGGAGTAAGTAGTTACCTGACACAGGGTAGGCAATCAGTAACTATTAGTTTAATTGAATTGAAGCAAAGCCTGAGTTCTAATCCCATCTGTGTCATCAGCTATGAGAGTGAGCTGGGCCTTCTCTTTTGCATTTGTTATAGAAGACTGAAGGACTTCTTATCTCTAGGGTCTCTTGTAACTCTAAAATCTATGAGGAGTAAAATGTTTTGTAGTGCAGTTAGTTTTCAGAGCCATTTCTCAAGGTCTATGTCTAACTTTTGAGAATTAGTGGCACTACCGATCCCATGCCTGCCCCTGGTTCGCTCATTACACGCAACAGCAGTCTTCTCCCTGACCCTTGTATAGACCAAGTTCTCCTGCCCTAGCAGGAGAACTTGCTCTTGCTGTTTCCCCTGTCTGGGCTGCTATCCTCTTTGCGCTTTGCAAAGTTGGTTGCTTTTCATCACTGGAGCCATAGCTGAAATGTCAGCTTTTCAGAAACCTTATCTAGAGTGAGCATCTACCCCAGCCTGATGCTCCCCATGACCTCATCCTATTTATTTCTGTATGGTGCTTATGACAATATACAACTGTCTTCTATGTTTGCTGGCTCATGACTACCCTCTGCCTCTAGACTACAAGTTCCACAAAAGCAGGGAATTGTCTATATTCTTTTTCACTACATCTTCATAATCAGACCTTGGGAACCCACAGAATGTCTTTTCTGAAATAGAAAAGTCTGCTTCTTCCTCTGAGAACACCCAGCCCCTTGCTGGACATTGGTTTGGTGAGCCAGACATGGCCTGGATTTCAGCCCCTCCTTGCCCCTTGACCAGGTACCCTTGTTCAGTGAACAACCTGTACAACTGTGTACCCTTTCCCTGCCCAACACCACACAAGGTGCCTGGCAGAATATAGAAACATAATATCAGTTGGATGAATAAATCAACTGTATTGAGGTGTAATTTATAATACCTACAATGAAATGCACCATTTTAACTGTTTGGTTCAATAAATTTTGACAAATGCCTGCACCCAGGTAACCACCGCTATAATCAAGATATAGAAATTCCATTAACACCAAAACCTCCCCTGTGCCCTTTTGCAGTTGTCTTTCCTCCCACACTCCCCATCCCTGGCTTCAAGCAATCATGGAATCATTTAATTCTAGTTATATCTCACCTCTTCCCAAAAGAATTTTTAAATGGCCTTAAAAGGTAATACATATATCAAAATCAATAAAAGAGAGAGAAAATGAGGAGAAAGCAAGATGAAGAGGAAAAAGGCAGACATCCCAACCCACAGGGTCGATAGAGCTTCTGTGACTGAGCTTGAGGGCTGGGGCTCGGCTGCAGCCTCCTTAAAACCAACATAAAGAGGGAAAAGTGGTGCTTAAATGACCAACTGAGAGGAAGAAGCATTTCATTTCTCAGGGGAGATAAAGTTTCCCTGGTATAAAGATCTGAGCTATTCCTCACATAGATGATCAGGTAGAAGTTTCTGGAAGATGCTCTGCACTGTGTCCTGGATGACCATTTCATAGCAAATGCAGCAGGAATATTCATTTGTCTGTTTTGTCTGCACAATCATCTATAAACATTTCTATAGCAAATATTAAAGTTTCTGCCCTAAAAAAGATGATCTCAACTGGGCTTTTCAAAGAAGTAGGAGAGTAAACAGTTCAAAATTATCTTCTCTAGCAAGGTTCTGGAACTTAGGAATTACTCCCTTATGGGCAGAGGCATTTGCTTTGAAACCCAGGTGAGCATGTGGGAGGGTTAATGTTCAGTTATGAAACTTAAAAGGGCCTGGACAGGATCCCTGTCTAGATCAAAGGCCTCCCCATCCTGCCCGAAGGTTGGCTGTCAGGGTGGGGGAGGTGTCTGAGGAAAAGCCAGGATTATCTTTAGGATTCAGTTTTGGAGCTGGGCCAATAAGCCAGGGCTCCGTTGAGATGCCAGATTTCCACATAGTAGAACATTAAAAGTAACACTTTTAAAATGAAAGTGGGTAAGTGTTGACAGCTTCCCACTTCAGCCATAGAAATTTCTCTGTAACGTCCTTGGAGGACTTAGTTCTCTCTCTCTCTCTCTCTCTCTCTTTTTTTTTGAGACTGAGTCTAGCTCTTTCGCCCAGGCTGGAGTGCAATGGCATGATCTTGGCTCACTGCAACCTTTGCCTCCTGGGTTCAAGCGATTTTCCTGCCTCAGCCTCCCAAGTAGCTGGGATTACAGGTGCCCGCCATCACGCCCAGCTATTTTTTGTATTTTTAGTAGAGATGGGGTTTCACTGTGTTGGTTAGGCTGGTCTCGAACTCCTTACCTCGTGATCTGCCTGCCTCGGCCTCCCAAAGTGCTGGCTGGGATTACAAGCGTGAGCCACCATGCCTGGCTGGAAGATTTAGTTCTAAGCTGTGTCTCCTTGCCCGTTGATGGGTTAGAGAGGTCCTGGAACTAATGGCCCCTACCCTATTGGATTCTGAGTCCATGGAGAGATAAGAAAAAGTGGTAAGGCAGATGGGAACAAAGTACATCTGATGTTGGGAAATGTGGCTTGTGTCTGTAGGCAAGTGAGTTTCCTGGGTCTGAGCCCCAGAATTAACCTTTTCTACCTTGTCATCGGCAATGCCTCAGCAGCACAGGCTTCTGTAAGAAGTAGGACAAGAATGAACTGAGAACATGTGGTCCCTGGTGGAAACATGCTCCCAAGGGGGTGGGGAGAGAACAAGAGAGAGAGAGAAAGAAGTGAGGGCTGGGCAACCCTGTCATTTCACCTTCCAACTCCCCTAAACCTACCAGTCAGGCAAGGCACTTTCCTTCCCCTGGACTACCAGAACAATTCATTCCCTGTGTGTCTAGTAGGATGAAATAGGCACAAAAAAACCATTGGAGGGATTAAAGTCATGTCATGAACATGTTTGATAATGTTGGTGGCTGCCTGCCCTAAACAGTAATTTTTGTGTAACATCTTTGGTTGTTGAGGTTAAACTTTTCTTTTTGAAAATGGATAAGTGCCAACATTATTTTTTCTTCTCTTCTCTTCTCTTCTCTTCTCTTCTCTTCTCTTCTCTTCTCTTCTCTTCTCTTCTCTTCTCTTCTCTTTTTGAGACGGAGTCTCGCTGTTGCCCAGGCTGGAGTGCAGTGGCACGATCTCAGCTCACTGCAACCTCCGCGCCTCCAGGTTTAAGCGATTCTCTGCCTCAGCCTCCGGAGTAGCTGGGATTACAGGCGCGTGCCACCACACCTGGCTAATTTTTTGTATTTTTAGTAGAGACAACGGGGTTTCACCATCTTGGCCAGGCTGGTCTTGAACTCCTGACCTCGTGATCCACCTGCCTAGGCCTCCCAAAGTGCTGGGATTACATGTGTCAGCCACCGTGCCCAGCCAGCACTATTTTCTTCTGTCCGCTTTTTGATAATAAAACTATATGGAATGGGCTGCATCTATGCAATCTAAAAGTGGTATAAACCATTAGGATCTACATCAAAAGAAACAAGGGGCTGGGCATGGTGGCTCACAGCTGTAATCCCAGCACTTTGGGAGGCCAAGGAAGGAGGATCATTTGAGCCCAGGAGTTTGAGACCAGCCTGGGCAACAAAGTGAGACCCCATCTTTAAAAAAAATACAAAAAAATTAGTCAGGAGTGGTGGGATGCACCTGTAGTCCCAGCTACTCAGAAGGCTGAGCTGGGAGGATTGCTTGAGCTGTGGGAGGTTGAAGCTGCAGTAAGCTGTAATCGTGACACTGTACTCCAGCCTAAGCATCAGAGAAAGACCCTGTCTCAAAAAAAAAAGAGTGGATGGCCCAAACGCACCCTTATTTTACATTGCCTAACACTCATCTGGTCCTTCAAAGTCATTCTTCCACACCTTGATTCAGCGGTTGGTATTATAAACAAGATTTTGCAATAGCCTTAAAAACAGTGATCTTGATGTGCTCCCGTTGCTTGGTTTGCAGTTGGTCAATGGTATGCTGGTAAATGCATAAATAACAGTTAGCTCTCTGAAATACAGTCTTGATTTACAGCCTTTTCTTTCCTTTTTTTTTTTTTTTAGACAGCGTCTCACTCTGTCGCCCAGGCTGGAGGGCAGTGGCACGATCTTAGCTCACTGCAACCTCTGCCTCCCAGGTTCAAGTGATTCTCCTGCCTCAGCCTCCCGAGTAGCTGGGACTATAGGTGCCCGCCACCACGCCAGCTAATTTTTGTATTTTTAGTAGACACAGGGTTTCTCCATGTTGGCCAGGCTAGTCTTGAACTCCTGACCTCAAGTGATCCGCCCGCCTTGGCCTCCCAAAGTGCTGGATTACAGACGTGAGCCACTTCGCCTGGCTGATTTACAGCCTTTTCAACTTCCAATTTCTGTGGGGCAAACACTCTCTCCATGGCTGATTTCATGCTACCAATGTGATGTTACTAAATGCAGAGTTGAGGAGAAAAACACAAGAGCACACTATTTTATGATGTTTCCGCCATATAGATACAATAGGCCTAAATAATCTCAAGATAATAGGTATAAGATACTAGTAAAATATTAGTAAATAAAATATTGGTAAAATAGAAAGTTACATATCTTATGCATGTATTACATTTGTTTTTAATATAATTTAGTTGTAAGCTTATTTAATTTCATTGTGAATAATGATTATTTTTTTAACAACCAGTTTGCAAAATTCCTGAAAATTTAAGGATCAGTTCTCATGAGCTAGTTAAGTGGTTCCAGCACATCACTGGTTCTGGTCAACATAATGAAGGGTCAAAGAAAGATCAATTTCTCCATGAGGGTAAAAAGCACCAATTGGTGGTCAATACTGCAAAGTCAACCTTGGACAGAGCCCCAAACCTGCCATTTTTTAGGAACAGAGCTTAATGTTTTTGATGGTCTACCCAGCAAACTTAAGAGGTCTACAATTTTGAGAAAGGAGAGGATTTTCCCTTTGAAAAAATGAGATAAATTGTACTTTGAGGCAATCTAGAGCAAGCTTGTCCAACCCGTGGTGCCTGCAATGGCTTTGGATGCGACCCAACATGAGTTCCTAAACTTTCTTAAAACATTATGAGATTTTTTGCGATTTATTTTTATTTATTTATTTTTTTACCTCATCGGCTATCGTTAGTGTTAGTGTATTTTATGTGTGGCCCCAGACAATTCTCCTTCCAATGTGGCCCAGGGAAACCAAAAGATTGAACTCCCCTGAGAGGGAGGAACAATTAGACAAGGATTGGAGCCCATCGGTTAGAACACACTGACAATTTAAGCCAGGCGCTGTGGCTCACGCCTGTAACCACAGCACTTTGGGAGGCTGAGGTGGGTGGATCACTTGAGGCTGGGAATTCAACACCAGCCTGGCCAACATGGTGAAACCCTGTCTCTACTAAAAACACAAAAACTAGTCGGGCGTGGTGGCATGCGCCTGTAATCCCAGCTACTAGGGAGGCTGAGGCAGGAGAATCGCTTGAACCTGGGAAGCAGAGGCTGCAGTGAGCTGAGATTGTGGCATTGCACTCCAGCCTGGGCAACAGAGTGAGTGAGACTCCATCTCAAAAACAAAACAAAAATAGAAAGAACACACTGACAATTTTGATGACACACATTTTAACATTTTGATATCAAATTTGGGTCTTGAGCTTTCTGCATTTGTGCAGCATTTCATCAGGAGTGTTGTGGCTGCGGGGGCCATCAAGGACCCACTGTGATGTTTAGGGGTGAGTCAACGAGGGCCCATGCAGGGAGGCGAGCAGGAGATTGGGAAGGAAAGGCCAACGAGGTGACATAACAGACCCTCTCCTAGGCAGAGCGTCATTCACCTCCTCACACACGAAAATCTGGAAATCTGTTCATGAATTCGAAAGGAGACTTTCCCCCCCAAAGATATTCAGCAAATGGAGATGATGGTACCAGAACAACAAATATGCATTTCTCTCTTCTTTTAAAAAAGAAACACAATGATGTTGCCTCTGACATGTCTGTGTGTAGAGTGAGAAGAGGAGAGTATCTGAAGTCACACACCTCTGAGCAGTTTTTCTCCCTTGGACAAATCACTTAACTTCTCCCAGCCCGACTCCTCCTCTGGCATGAATGACTATCTAATTGTGTGAAAGGCCAATGTGTGTGAGTGCTCAATGTGTGAAAGTACCTCACAAACACTAATGCACTAGCCACCCTTAAAACTAATGTGCTGCCCTTGCAAGTAGATTTCCTTGTCTTTTTAAACATCCTTGTTGCCAGCATCTACTGGACTGTGAAATGGGAAATTGTCTCGTGCCCCCGCTCTGTTCGTTCGCTACCACTCCTGCAAAGAATGACCATTTCTCTGAGAGGCCGTTTCCTCACCTCCAAAAGGGAAGCCTGGACAGTTGGTCACCATTAACATTAGAAACCTCCTTCACGCCTCTCTTTTTGCTCTCTTACTAACAGCTTTATCTGTGCTTTGACCTAAAAGCTAACTCTGAATTTTTTATGCATCTGTGAGGTCTCATGTCTTATCAGAGGGTGTCTTCACAGAAGTGACATTTCCATCTGTTTTCACACCTTGGCAGGTGGGTGGGTGAACAAAGGGGATAGTTCTATTTTCTCCTTCAGGTTTCTGAACCAAATCAATGAAAACAAACAAACAAAAAGAGATCACAAATCAGAGCGAGTTGTAAATCGCTGAATGTCCTGAAAAGTGACCTGTGGTTTTTCATCATTTGGTCTGTTTGCTAAGTTCAAGGTCTGATGGGGTCTGGATGTTTGTTCCCTCCAGATCTCATGTTGAAATATGACCTCCAGTGTTGGAGGTGGGGCCCAGTGGGAGGTGTTGGATCATGGGGGTGGATCCCTAGTTAATGGCTTAGTGCCCTCCCCATGGTAATAAGTGAGTTCCCGCTCTGTTAGCTCACATGAGAGCCAGTTGTTTAGAGGAGGCTGGCGCCTCATCCTCTCTCTCTCTCTCTTGCCATGTGATACACTGTCCCTCCCTTTACCTTCTGCCATGATTGTAAGCTTCCTGAGGCCTCCCCAGAAGCCAAGCAGATGCTGCCGCCATGCTTTTACAGCCTGCAGAACTGTGAGCCAAATAAACCTCTTTTCTTTATAAATTACCCAGCCTCAGGTATTCCTTCATAGCAATGCAAACGGACCAATACAAGGTCATTTTGAGTTTAGCAGAACATCACGCTGTTTTTTCAGTCCTAGGACAGCAAGTGAGCACAAAGCATATGCTCTAATTAGGTTTTACACCCCTAGGGCTCCAACATGAATTCAATATGTATGTTCTGATTCATTCACACTCTACTCACTAAATAACCATATCTAAGAAGTCTTCAGAGTTTTAATGAAAAAATCTCTTCAAAGTATTCTTTTCTTTGAATCCAGCAGTCATATTTTCCATTGTTAAGAATAAGAATCAATAATGGTCCATAGAGTTTGCGTAGGTTTGAAACATTGCCAGAATCCTTTTGTTTCTCAACTTCAGGGTTCCTTCAAAACATCTAATCACATAATTGTAATTTTAAAAAATACTTATATATGGTGTGTGTGTCAACCATGGGCATGTGCCAGGAATTGTGCTAGGCACTTTGCATTGTCACTAACACTTATAATAATGGTCGAAGGTAAGTATTACTTTCATTAACAGGCAAGGAAGCCAAGGCTCAGAAGATTTTATGACTTGCCCAAGGCTAGAGCTGATGAGTCAAAAAGCAATTCTATTGAACTCTCTCTATTTGAATCCCCTTAGTTAATTTTCTTTAAGTGCCTCTATGTTCCAGGTGCTGTCTTAAGCCTGAGGAGAAAATCTTGAGGGGCTCCCAGTGAAAAGTCTCTCATTTTTATCCTTCAACATGTGATTGCAGATGGCAGGTAAAAACGAGTTTCTGAGGTTGTATCAATTAGGGTATATTTGATTGCAAGTAACAGAAAACCCAATTTCAAATTGCCTCTAGTTATCCTCTAATATCCATTTTCTTCTTCTACTAGGAGCACAATCTCCAAGGTTTAGCCAGTCACGTGGCCTCCCAGAATAAAGACAACGTTTCTCAGCCTCACCTGAAGTTGGGTGTGGCTGTGTAATTAAGTCCTAGCATACAAGCAGAAGTGCTACATGCCTCTTCTGGGAAGGATCATTTCCTTTTCTCCTTGCTGACTGGATTTGGGTGTGATGGCTGGAGTTGGAGAAGCCATCTTGGACGGGGGAATACATTGTGTGTTAATTTAGCTGACAGAGCTACCAGACAGAAGGTATGCTCTCCCTGGACATTTTTTTTTTTTTTTTTGCCTGGGAAATAAATAAAACTTAAACTTAATTGAAGCCACTCTTGTTTGGGGTTTCTGGTTACTTGCAACTGAACCTGATCCTAACTCATACACTGCTCACATAGCTGGAAGTGCAGAGGTGGGGTGGGCTCAGTGTTAGTTTGACTTGGCAGCTCAGTCTTTGTTCTGCTTTTGGTGCCAGTCTCATTTTAATACTGCCTTTCTCTCATGGGGCAAGATGGCTGCTAACAAAAAGACAGTACATGCTTCCTTATCAATTTTCAGAGAGAGAGAGAGAGAGAGAGAATCATGTCTACAGCCCTCTCATAAAAATGATGAAGCTCCTTCCCCAGAAGCCCTCTGACATCTTGCTTTTCATCGCCCTGAATTAGGTCAAATGTAGCCAGGGGATTGCCATGACTGATTGGTTTAGTTCTGACAGAACCAATCACTGTGACAAGGGAATCAGGCTTACATTAATTGATTTGGACTAATCAGGGTCCACCCCTGGAGGTGGGATAGTCTTTCTTTCCTTTCTTTCTTTCTTTCCTTTCTTTCTTTCTTTCCTTTCTTCCTTTCTTTGTCTTTTTTTGAGACAGAGTCTCACTCTGTCACCCAGGCTGGAGTGCAGTGTTGCAATCTCGGCTCACTGCAACCTCTGCCTCCAGGGTTCAAGCAATTCTCCCATCTTAGCCTCCTGAGTAGCTGGGATGACAGGCATGCACCACTACACCCAGCTCATTTTTGTATTTTTAGTAGAAATGATTTTGCCATGTTGGCCAAGCTGGTCTCGAACACCTGGCCTCAAGTGATCTGCCCACCTCAGCCTCCCAAAGTGTTGGGATCACAGGCATGAGCCACAGCACCCAGCCAGATAGTCTTTCTTTTTAAATTCAGGATAACAGACGAATTTAGGGTCAGTATAGTTAAACCTTGGCATTGATGAATTTAACCTTCCCAGTTTGTACTGCTTTGAAAGACTCCAGTGGTCTACAGCTGTGCAAGGGGTGGTACAACACCTTCCTTCTGTGGGTGCTGAGAAGATTCAATGACATACATTGTCCTCTATTTCAGGAACTAGAGACTGGTGGGCTAGGAAGAGTCATTTTACTGGTGAGTCCCCAGACTGGTGCCATGCAGTCCCCAGATAAATGAACCCCTTGGAAATGAGCAGAGTCGTCAGTACTATCTTCTCCCAGGCTGGTGTGTCTTAGGGAGGGCTGCTAACTGAGAATTTCTCCTCCAGCCCCCACCCACCTCTGCTTGAGGTGTCTATAATTTCTGGAAGCTTTATTCTTCAGGATCAAGACATCTTCTTGCCAGAAAGTCCCCAGTAACCTGGGAGGAGTAACACATTAAACCCAGCAGAAATTTGTTGATTAGGAAAATTAGAAAATTAAAAACCCCTCTTACTCATCCCCGCCATTTCCTTTACCATTACAGACAATGGACCAGTGGGCAGTTGGGGTGTTGTCATAGAAAAGAACAAGTTCCCTGTTCAGGCTGATCAGAAAGGGCAGCATGGGATATCATAGTGGGAGTCCTAAGTCCCTGCTGAGGATAGAAGGCAGGGATAATAGGAATGATCAGAAAGTGGAGATCATGGAGACATCAAAGTCAAATTCAGTGATTTAATAATTTAGCCAGCCGGGCGCAGTGGCTCACGCCTGTAATCCCAGCACTTTCGGAGGCCGAGGCGGGTGGATCACTTGTGGTCAGGAGTTTGAGACCAGCCTGACCAACATGGCAAAACCCCATCTCTACTAAAAATAAAAAAACTAGACCGGTACGGTGGTGCATGCCTGTAATCCCAGCTACTCGGGAGGCTGAGGCAGGAGAATCGCTTGAACAGGGGAGGCAGAGGTTGCAGTGAGCTGAGATCACGCCATTGCACTCCAGCCTGGGCAACAAGAGAGAAACTCCATCTCAGAAAAAAATAAATAAATAAATAAATAAAAAATAAATAAAATAAAATAAAATAAAAAATAATTTAGCCCTGGGCTAGCCCCGTGCAATCTATGCTGAGTGACAAAATTGCTATCATTTGATTCCATGGCTATTGATAGACAACAGCTCTATTACTTCCCTTCTTGGATACACCAGTGGTTTCCAGAATCTTTGCTTTGTTTCTTACTCATCCACCTGGCCTGTGGTATGCCCACATGGCTCAGTACACAGCCTTGTTAAAATGACAAGACTCCATCAATCTCCCCAAAATGGAAAAACAAAACAAAACAAACAAACAAAAAAAAACCAGAAGAATAACATTAATTCAGTACAGAAATCATGTCAGAGAAGGAGTGAAGCCAGAAACGCTGGCCCAAAATAGGATTAGAGGGAGCTAAGTTGCAGTGGAAAGCAAGAGGTCTTTCTTACTTTCAACCAATTCTACAAGCAGCTTTTACAATGAACATCTTTTTCTGTAGTAAATTTATGTGGGCACTATCTTTCAGTACGTCATCCATTCATTAGCTTATTTAAGCTTATCACTTACATCAATGAAATATGTTGGATATTTAATCTCAAACTGTCAGGATCCAATTTATTCTTCTGAAGGGCCATTTCTGAAGTTCTTTTGAAGTCTTATTTCACCTTTACCCCAGTATTTCTCCAAGTGTCATCCCTGGACTATTCATATACAAATCACATAGCAGGGGAAAAAACAATGGTGGTGGTGGTGAGTATTAAAAATGCAGCTGAGGCGGGCGGATCACTTGAGGTCAGGAGTTTGAGACCAGCCTGGCCAACATAGCAAAACCTTGTATCTACTAAAAACACAAAAATTAGCCAGGTGTGGTGATGCGCGCCTATAATCCCAGCTAATCAGGAGGCTGAGGCATGAGAATTGCTTGAACCTGGGAGGCAGACGTTGCAGTGGGCTGAGATCGTGCCACTGCATGCCAGCCTAGGTGACAGAGTGAGACTCTGTCCCAAACAAAACAAAAACCAGATGTCTGGGCTCTACCTGGGACCTACTAAATTAGACTCTGTGGAAGTAGAGCCTGGCAATGGGCATTGAAAACCAGCAAGTCGTGTGATTTTAACGTACTTCAAGGTTTAAGCAAATTGACTCCTGTACAGTGCCAATAATAGTAATACCTTAGAGCTTATAGGGCTGTATGCTTTACAAAGACTTTTGCATAATTTCTCATTTGAGCCTCACCATAACCCTCAAGGAAGAATGTCAGAACAGGTAGTATCATTTTCATTTATGAAGGAGAGACCACAGCTCTATGCTATCAAGTAACTTTTGTGTGGTCACACACAATAAATGGGGTAGCCTGGACTGAATCTCAGGTCTTGTAGCATCAACTTTGGTGCTCTTGCCATTACCCTGGATGATACTGACATTCCAATTTACTAAATAAGAAATCCAAATTCAGGTCGTGCACGGTGGCTCACGCCTGTAATCCCAGCACTTTGGGAGGCCGAGGCAGGTGGATCACTTGAGGCCTGGAGTTGGAGACCAGCCTAGCCAACATGGTGAAACCCTGTCTCTACTAAAATACAAAAATTAGACGGGTGTGGTGGTGTGCACCTCTGGTCCTAGCTACTCAGGAGGCTGAGGCAGGAGAATCCCTTGAACCCAGGAGGCGGAGGTTGCAGTGAGCCGAGATCACACCACTGCACTCCAGCCTGGGCAACAGAGTGAGACTTTGCCTCAAAAAAAAAAGAAAGAAAGAAAATAAAATCCAAATTCAGGCCACTGTCTTAAGGGGAAGACAACAGACATAGATCACCCACAGGAAGGATCACCTTTTGTGGCAAGAGAAAACAAAATGGTAAAAGCTTGGAAGACATCAATAACCAGCACACTCACTGCAATTAGTGGCCGATTAATAATGCTGAATTTGTTCAAACTACAAGTATAATCAATTACATATTTATTATATATTTAGATTTCAAATGGTTGACTCAATTGGCTTGAGCAGGAATGATTAAGTTTTTACCATAGTAAACCATGTGATCAGAAATTCAAGTAAGTGAATGCCACCTTAGTTTACTTTTAAGAATGACAGTGTTGGCCAGGTACGGTGGCTCATGCCTGTAATCCCACCACTTTGGGAGGCTGAGGCGGGCAGATCACCTGAGGTCAGGAGTTCAAGAGCAGCCTGGCCAACTTGGTGAAACCCTGTCTCTACTAAAAATACAAAAAAAAAAAAAAATTAGCTGGGCATGGTAGCAGGCACCTGTAATCCCAGCTACTTGGGAGGCTGAGGTAGGAGAATGGCTTGAACCCGGGAGGCAGAAGTTGCAGTGAGCCAAGATCGCACCACTTGCACTCCAGCCTGGGTGACACAGCAACACTCATCTCAAAAAAAAAAAAAAAAAAGTAAGAGAAAAAAAACCCCAAACAAACAAACAAACAAAAAAAAGAATGACAGCGTTGAATGAGAATCCATGTGACTCAAACCTGAGTCAAGGACATTGGAGGAATTGATACCTACTTTCCTTTTGTCAGAAATCAGTAATGTCCCAGTTTCATTCTGAATTTTAGCAGAAGTAAATCTGAGGGACTCAAAATTTTCTCATGAATTATGATTCAGTTCAGTTAGAATTATTAGCTAATCCAAGCCCGCAAAAGAGACACACACTGGTGATTAGTTTTGCAAACATAGTGTTAGGCAGGTGAATAGTCCCTGAGGAACCCCTAGTTATAAGATACACCTGTTTTTCTCCTCCAACTCTCAGTGGCCACACTGTGGAGGCAGATGGGTCCCATTTAGCCTTGGACCCTTCGCCAGCCATTAGATTTATATCATAATGCTGTGGAGACCCAGGTGATGTGTTGGGCCCCGTCTGGAACTGCTAGTTAGGCCTTGCCTCATAGCTAGAGATTGCAAGGACAGCCATCTTGTGGCCTAAGAGAGCATGAATGGCCGGTTCAGAAGCACCAGAGAAGCCAGACCCCTCTCTGGCATGGCTTCAGGAAGCCATCTCTGGTAAGACACTGCATAAACTGAGTAAGTCGTTTGTTAACTCAGACTCCGCATAAATTTTTATGTCACACTTGGTGAAAAATGCAGATTACACCACTGGACTTAGACCACTGTAATGAAGACGTTTGGCTAATGGGCCCTTCGGGATTGATTATAGTCAGTCCTGAGTTAGAATGAATCCATGCTGTTTGGGCACAACCTGGCTACAATATGTGATTACATTTCTGTAAGTGCTGGTCAGCCTGGGTGTTTTTCCAAGACCCCATTTGTCTAATTTCCTCTGTTTTTATTTGTGTTATTTTGATACCCAGATATTTATCTTTCCTCTACCACTGAGATAAAGAATAGCTTGGTTTTCAAAATAGTTTGTGGTTAATAATTTTCTGGTCATCTGGATTTATTGAAATGTATGATGTGTGTAATCGGTATCGTGTTTCACGGCAGTTGAGGTGCAAGAAATATTACTTTGTTTTTCTGGCTCATCAAATTCATCTCCAGTATTCTCTGTGCCCAGAAGCAATCATCTGGGGAGGGGTTCTCCCTCTCCATCACCCCTCTCTTGAGTTGTCCCAGGCTTCCAGGGCTTAGTCTAGGAGGATGGGGAGAAAAGCCTCTGTCATTAATCCATTTGGTCACTGGAGAAGATGCTCTCACCCAAGCCTGCATGGACCTCTGATGGCTGGGAGCCCTGCAGCTATACTTCCTCCTCACTAGAGTAGACAGCTGCTCCTGAGCCGAGGAGTTGGAGGTCCAGCTTCAACAACATCCACACAGCCATCCACCAGTCAAGGTCCTATCAGCTCCTGGGCACTGTCTCTCTCCAACTCTAAATGCCTCATGGCCCTGATCCCACCTCCACCCTCAGCCTTCTCCTCCCTGGAACCAGTGCTCCCAAGATTTGGTCCTTAGGCACCAAACATGTCCCTTGGGAGCCGGGGACATAAAAACACTGAAGCCGGCTGCCTGCTCTGAGGTTAGGGGAGAATTCCCTTCAGTTCAATCCAAAGCAACAACAACAATAAAACCTCCACAAAACCAAAAACAAATAAAAGGGCACAACACCAGATAATTTCTCAACAATCCACTCTAAGTAGGATATATATGGCTATAATTCTTCCTGTTTTCTCTACAATTTTATTTAAACAATGTTTCTTTTTTCCTTTTGTTGTTGTTGTTGTTTTGTTTTGTTTGTTTGTTTGTTTTTTTTTGAGACAGAGTCTCGCTCTGTCGCCCAGGCTGGAGTGCAGTGGCGCAATCTCGGCTCACTACAAGTTCCGCCTCCCGGGTTCACGCCATTCTCCTGCCTCAGCCTCTCCGAGTAGCTGGGACTACAGGCGCCCGCCACCACGCCCGGCTAATTTTTTTTTTTTGTATTTTTAGTAGAGACGGGGTTTCACCGTGGTCTCGATCTCCTGACCTCGTGATCCGCCCGCCTCAGCCTCCCAAAGTGCTGGGATTACAAGCGTGAGCCACCGCGCCCGGCTGTTTTGTTTGTTTTTTGAGACGAAGTCTTGCTCTTGTCACCCAGGCTGGAGTGCAATGGTGCGATTTCGGCTCACTGCAACCACCACCTCCCAGGTCCAAGCTATTCTCCTGCCTCAGCCTCCTGAGTAGCTAGGAATACAGGTGCCCACCACCACGCCTGGCTAATTTTTGTACTTTTTTTTGTAATTTTGTACTTTTAGTAGGGGTTTCACCATGTTGGCCAGACTGATCTCGAACTCCTGACCTCCGTGATCCCCCCACCTCGACCTTCCAAAGTGCTGGGATTGTGGGCATGAGCCACCGCGCCTGGCCTCTTTTTTCCACTGTTGTACTGCTTATGTTCCTCCCTCCCCTCTCCCTATATATTTTCAACTTAAGCAGTTGAATCTATTTCTGGAATACCCATTTTACTCAATTAGTGATTTTTTTCTTCTCCTTGTTTTGAAGTTGATACCGTACAATTTTCATGAAGATTTAGTTGTTATAGGTTTCAAAATCTAATAGGGTCTACCAAAAGAGGAAAAAAAAAAAGATTTTGTTATTCTTTACAGCTCTTTTGGACTAATTTCACATTATTTGTCAAATTGTATAAATGATCTTTGGGAACTTTAATTGCATTAAATTCACATACTCATTTAAGACATACTATCTTTACTGTATTCTCTTCTCAACCAGAAGCAGAGTAAATGACTTTGCCATTTTTTAATGTCTCCCTTTGTGTTTCCTATTATGGTGTTTTACATTTCTTAGAATAAGATAATTTTTTCATTCCAAGTTGAGTCAATAGTGAAGAATGTATGTTGTTTTATTACTGTTACAGAATGGAATCTTTTTTGTGTGTATATCACCAGCACAAAGAATAACACCAAATTTTGTGGAGTTAGCCTGTACTCCAGAGCTCCTTATCACCTCTCGCCTCTTGGGCTTCATAAATATATAATAATATCATCTCTCAATGATACTTTCTTCCTTTCCTGTGTTGCTCCCTCCATTCGCCCTTCTCCCACATTACTGTCAGCATTGCAGTACTGTGCTGAGTGTAATGATGGCAAAGGCAGACTGGCTTTGTTTCTACTTTGAAGGGATTCTCTATTTTATATAATATTGGCTTTTAGCATTAGTTTCTTTATGAAAGAAACTTTAACAGAGAAACTCTCCTTATTCAAATATTTAGTTTTCAAAAAGAATAGTTGTTGAATTGGTTTGAATAATTTTTTGGTAGCTGTTGTGATAGTGAAGTTATTTTACAAATTTATCATATTAGCATGGTAATTTAAAACCTATCACTTGAATAGATATGTGGACAATACAGTAATATTTGGACTTGACTCACAACTCAAAGCAAAAAAAACAAAAAAAAAAAAACAAAAAAAAAATGAAGAAGCCAGCAAGTAAACAAACCAACTAACCCAGTAGCTCAGAAAAGCCCATGCTTCTTTATGAAAGAAGCACAGTTTATTTAGGAGTGTTTCTTTCCTTTAGGAGGCCCACCACTGGCAGTCTTTGAAATGTGCTCAGTGGTTTACCCAGACCACCCCTTTTTTTTTTTTTTTTTTTTTTTTTGAGACAGAGTTTCACTCTGCTGCCCAGGCTGGAGTGCAGTGGTGGGATCTCGGCTCACTGCAACCTCCAACTTCGGCCTCCCAGGTTCAAGCAATTCTCCTGCCTCAGCCTCCCGAGTAGCTGGGATTACAGGCATGCACCACCACACCCGGCTAATTTTTGTGTTTTTAGTGGGGACAGGGTTTCACCATGTTGGCCAGGCTGGTCTCGAACTCCTGACCTCAAGTGATCCGCCCACCTCAGCCTCCCTAAGTGCTAGGATTACAGGCATGAGCCACTGCACTTGGCCCAGACTACTTCTTACCCCTGTTTTCTGGACAATGTGAAGCCACCTTTGCAAAATTATGACTGAGACACTGGAAGGGATCTACCTTAACCGACTCCATCTTGCTTCTAACCTCCAAGCTGTCTTTGTTCATTCCTGGGCATAGGCTGAACTAACTTTGGGAGAAAGTTTGCAGTTTATAGTTTAAACAAAGACGGTAACAGCCCTTTCCCAAAGCAGACCTCCTTCTTGTCTGAGGACTAGATTAACATTAGCCACAGAATTAGAAATTGTGGTTTAGGAGACATGCTGCTGGAGGCTACAAGATTCTGACCCTCCCTAAACTGCTCCTAAGATCAGTGCTTGAGATATTTTGCAGACTTAGCTTTGATGGATCAACTGGCACCACCCAGGTCGATAAACTGGCTCATCTAATCTTGTGGTCCCCACCCAGGAACTGACTCAGTGCAAGAAGACAGCTTCCATTCCCTGTGATTTCATCCCTGACCAGTCAGCACTCCTGGCTCACTGGCTCCCCCACCTACCAAGTTATCCTTAAAAACTTTGCTCCCTGAATGCCCGGGCGACTGATTTGAGTAATAATGAAACTCTGGTCTCCTGCACAGCCGGCTCTGCGTGAGTTACTCTTTCTCTATTGCAATTCCCGTCTTGATGAATGAGCTCTCTCTAGGCAGCGGGCAAGGTGAACCCCTTGGGCGGTTACAAGTGTATGTGCATTGGAACAAATACCAGAGGAAAAACATCAAACTGTTTTTGGGTAATTCCTATTTTTAGCTGGGTAATTCTCATTTTTACCATTATACTCTTCTTTTTCTTTTTTTTTTTTTTCTAGACAGGGTCTCACTCTGTTGCCAAGGCTGAGTGCAATGGTGCTATCATGGCTCACTGCAGCCTCGACCTCCCAGCTCAAGCAATCCTCCCACCTCAGCCTCCTGAGTATCTGGGACCACAGGTGTGCACCACCATGCCCAGATACTTTTTATATTTTTTTGTAGAGACAGGGGTCTCACTATGTTGCCCAGGCTGGCCTCAAACTCTTAGACTCAAGTGATCCTCCTGCCTCAGCCTCCCAAAGTGCTGAGATTATAGGCATGAGCCACCATGCCTTGGCCATTATACCCTTCTATGTCTTCTAAATATTCAACCATAAAATTGTATTAATTTTAAGTGAGAGCAATAAATGTTTTTTAATTATAAAAATTATATATTCTCGTGGTCAAATAGCCAAATAGTATTCTTCCAGAATTTTTCTATGCACATAGAAGTATAATTTCGCTTTTAAAAAAATACACACATAAAGGCAGGCTGCACATATTGTTCTCCATCTTGTTTTTTCACTTGCAATATCTTGGTCGTATTTTCATATTAGAACCTCTGTATCTACCTCATTCTTTATAGCAGTTGCAGGGGATTCTATTGAATGGTTGTATCATGACTGACTTAGCCAGTCCATTTTTCAGATGTATTTAAGATGCTTTGAGGTGTTTTGCTGTTATAAATACACTATATATCCCTTTTTTTTTTTTTTTTTTTTGAGACAGATTCTCGCTCTGTCGCCCAGGCTGGAGTGCAGCGGTGTTATCTTGGCTCAGTGCAAGCTCCGCCTCCCAGGTTCACGCCATTCTCCTGCCTCAGCCTCCCAAGTAGCTGGGACTACAGGCGCCCACCAGCACGCCCTGCTAATTTTTTGTATTTTTTTTAGTAGAGACAGGGTTTCACCGTGTTGGCCAGGATGGTCTTGATCTCCTGACCTCGTGATCCACCCGCCTCAGCCTCCCAAAGTGCTGGGATTACAGGCGTGAGCCACCTCGCCCAGCCTACACTACATATCCTTATACATTGCACATACATTTTATTATATATGAACAATACCTAGCAATGAAATTACTAGGTGAAAGGGCATGTATATTTACAACTTTGATAGGTATTGCCAAACTGCCTTCACCTTCACTAACTATGCCCTCACCTTCACTAACCCACTAAAACTTTAAGTTCTAGTGGGTTAAATTTTTTTTAACCTTTGCCAGTTGAATATATGTAAAAACAAGAGATTCTTTTACAAAATACTTATAAAGAAAAATGTTCCATCATTGAGCAATACAAAGTATATATTTCAACAGTCCAAGATACATCAAATAATTATATAATTCTTTTAGCCAAGATTGTGACTCAGGGTTGTAATATTTTCTCTCAGTATCTATTTATGAAAAACTACTGTTTATTGTTACTTGTTACTGTGTATCTAGTAATGAAAGCCCAGCCCTATTTACAGTAGAACGTGAGAGTTATCTTATGATTAAAATTGCTATGATTCATGGTACGAGGCAGTCACTAAAATTTTCATACCTGTGATTGAATAACCCAAAAGAATGCACCATGGTTGCAAAGTACAGTTGAAAAGAAGGAAGATTTTCAGAGGGGGCCATTCTCAGGGATGGGGCTGAAGCCTGACCACTGTCCACAGGACAGAGGAGCACAGAATACATTTTTTAAGATTAGCACCACAATGCTTACGTAGTCTGATAGTCAATCTTTTCTCCACCACTCAGTATCATATAATGAGCATTTTTCTATGTCATTAGTCAATAATAAAAATATTTTTTCCAGCATTATTCAGTCTTTCTCTATATTATAATTCAAGGCAGTTTTAGCTTGAGCTTTCCATTGCTGGGTAGCCCACTGCCCTGGAATGGTAATAGACTTTAGAATTAGACTTCAGAATCTATGTTCAAGTCATGCTTCTGCCAGCTAGTTATGTGATCTTAGGCAAGCTGCATAACCGGACTGAACCACATTTTCCTCTTCAGTAATCTGGGTAAAATAAAAGCCAGCTCTCCCCGACACTACGATACTGTGAGGATTAGAGGAAGTATCAACAGGCAAAGTGCTTTTTTTTTTTTTTGAGACAGAGTCTTGATCTGTCACCCAGGCTGGAGTGCAGTGGCATGATCTCTGCTCACTGCAGCCTCTGCCTCCTAAGTTCAAGCAATTCTCGCGCCTCAGCCTCCTGAGAAGCTGGGACTACAGGTGTCTGCCACCACACCCAGCTAATTTTTTGTATTTTTATAGAGATAGGGTTTCACCATGTTAGCCAAGCTGGTCTCAAACTCCTGACCTCGGGTAATCTACCCACCTCGGCCTCCCAAAGTGCTGAGATTACACGCGTGACCCACAGTGCCCGGCCGCAAAGTGCTTTTTGCATTGTTAAGTAATAAGAAGTGACTCATTGCTTTAACTCAGACCCGAAGGGCCTCTCCCTGGGTCTGCTGACTCCCCCTTCTCCTTACTTGAGTAATTGAGGTCCTCTAAGAGGAATCCCCTCTTGAGCAGTGAAGACCAGGCTTTTAATCTGTCACTTAAAGACTCTCACAGTCTGAACCAAACTTAGACCCATCTGCTGATCCCAGTATCTTGCCACCATTTCAGTCCATGTCTTGTACTTTCACATAAAAGCCTAATTTTTAGGTATCTTGCTGATATTGCCATTTGCCCTTTATTTTCTCTTATGCCTGGCCCAGTGCCAACTTTCCTGTGAGGACTTCCCTGACATCAGAGATTACTATGGTTTCCTCCTCTGGGCTCACACAGCACTTGGTCTGTATTGCTGACCTGTATATGGTTATCACATAGTTCAAGAATCCCTTGACTCTTGGGGCATAGTTATCACCTTTTAGGTTGTCTGCTAATCCTATGACTCCTCTCTATTTTTTCAAGACTAGCCTCTTATGCAGCAATCCTATTTGGCCACAGCTGATGGACAAGGATGAACCCCTGGGCCAATAAGATTCTCTCTTCAGGGACTTTAGAATTGACAACCAAGATGCTGGTCAGTATTGCTGGAAGTGAGAACATGGCCTTCAGGAGTTGACTCAGCCTTTGTGAAGTGCCCATTTTTGGCCCACCCAGGTACACAGAGGTAGAGAATGTTGTCTGCCAAGGAGATCCAAAAGCAATGAACAGACATCAGAAGCCACGTAACCCAGTGAGAGAAAATGACTGAAGGAAAGCACCTTGGTACCTGAAAGCTTTCTAATTCAGGGTTCCAGTGCTTGAGAGGCCCAGCTGTAGTTTCAGCAGCTTTGGGCTCTCTGAACTATCCCTGTATAAATAAATGTCTCCCTTTTGTTTAAGAAAGATTGATATCACAAAATTATGTGAATGTTCAGTAATAGAGACACATCCAAAGTTTCATGGGGCACCTGGAGGTGAGGGAAATTAGTCAGGAATGGCTTTCTGTAGAAGGTGATGTTGGCTGGACCAGTAGGGAGGGCACTTCAGATAGCGAGAACAGCATAAGCAATGCTGGGAGCTGCAAGCAGTTCAGTGTTGCTGGCACATAAAGGCATGGACTGGCCAGGAGTGAGGCTGGCTGGGGAGGGTGGCCGGGGGCCCAGTCAGGAGCATCTTGGGTGCCATGGGAAGGAGCCTGGACTTTATCCTGCAGGTCAGGGGTTCTCAACCATGTTTGCACATTAGGATTTTCTGGGAAATTTTAAAAAGAAATACGGTTTCTTTCTCCCATCCAGTCCACTTAAATCAGAATCTCTGGGAATGGAAGCAGGAACTGATATTTTTTTTTTTTTTTAAGGGCCCAGGTGACTCTAATGAGCAGATGGGGTGGAGAAGCTGACAGGATGCCTTGAAGGGGTTGAAGTGAGGAATAGACATGGTTTTAGAAAGATCACCATGGAGGCTAGACTTCGAGGATGAGACGGAAGGCAGGGCGACTGGAGGCAAACTGCGCAGTGTGCGGGGAGATGCTGAAGAGAACCTGAAATAGGACGAGGGTGCCAGAATGGAGGGGAAGTTTGCAAACACTATTTAGGAGATAAAATAGTTTTCAGTTTAAGATTTAGTGACTGGAGAGAGAGGGAAGGTAGTCAGGGTTGCCCTAAGGGTCCTAGCTTGGGTGACTAAAATTGTCCCAGGCGGCACTCACCAGGGTTAGCTGTGGATGTGTAGAATATGAGGCGGTGCCTGGTAAGGATCAGGCAGCTGAATAGACCTAAGGCTTCAGGGCTAGACCAGGTGGAAACAAATTTCAGTTTCATAGCTCATTGAGTGTTGTCATTTATTTTTTGTCATTTATTGAGGAGAGCTTCCAAAAAAAAGTCACTTTTGTAGGTTACAAGGTGTTATGGGTGTTGAAAGCAGAGTGTGCCCCACCCCGGACCACCTCCTGAGACAGGGTGCGATGTGTGTCTCCAAGTGCCTTGAAGTCAGGTGACTTCTCAGAGAGGTCTAAAATTAGCAGAGCAGCTGTGCCTAGTGGGTGGCAACACCTCAGCTCACTAGGCCGAGAATGGGGCCTTCCTGCCGTGGGCTCTGTTGTGTGAGTAGGTCAGGAATTAAAAGCAAGAATCTGTTTCTTTGGAGAATTTCCCCAGGAGCTGCATGTAGTGCCAGTGTTCTCAAAGAGAAGAGAAACTGTCTTCTGTTGCCAGGTGGAAGGGAAAGAAAGGCAGGGGTATGTTGGAAAGAAGCTTCATAGAAGGGCTGATTTTCTTTTTTTTTTTTTTTTTTTGAGACGGAGTCTCGCTCTGTCGCCCAGGCTGGAGTGCAGTGGCGCAATCTCGGCTCACTGCAAGCTCCGCCTCCCGGGTTCATGCCATTCTCCTGCCTCAGCCTCTCCGAGTAGCTGGGACTACAGGCGCCCGCCACCACGCCCGGCTAATTTTTTGTATTTTTAGTAGAGACGGAGTTTCACCGTGGTCTCGATCCCCTGACCTCGTGATCCGCCCGCCTCGGCCTCCCAAAGTGCTGGGATTACAAGCGTGAGCCACCGCGCCCGGCCTAAAAAATTAATCTTAACATGTCCTTTATGTTAATGTCCTCCATTTGCACAAGGAATCCCCATTCTCCATCCAGAGATCCCAGCTATCTCCATAATCACGGGAAGTTGGTGAGATTGCCTGGAGCAGCCTCTGTGAAAGGCAGGGAGGAGTACAAAAGGAGGAAGCAGATGGGATGCTCCTAGAGCACCTATGGACTGAAAAGGAGGACTTCTGGGTTGGGTGTCAGGGATCATGTTGAGTTCAAGGAAAGAAACTCCCCAAGAAGCTGTGTCCATTTGGCCTGTATGCGAGCAGATGTGCATTATCTTGGCCAAGCTGCTTCTCTGAGCTCCGAAAGACTTGCTTTGCTTGAAATAGTAGTCTCTTTTGGCCAGGCACGGTGGCTCATGCCTATAATCCGAGCACTTTGGGAGGCCAAGGCAGGTGGATCACAAGGTCAATAGATAGAGACTATCCTGGCCAACATGGTGAAACCCCGTCTTTACTAAAAATACAAAAAAAATCAGTTGGGCATAGTGGCGTGCGCCTGTAGTCCCAGCTACTTGGGAGGCTGAGGCTAGGAGAATCACTTGAACCCGGGAGGCAGAGGTTGCAGTGAGCTGAGATCGTGCCACTGCACTCCGGCCTGGTGACAGACAGAGCAAGACTCTGAAAAAAAAAAAAAAGAAAAGAAAAGAAAGAGTCTCTTTTGTAATCTTGGTTGTGTTTTCTAGTGAGTTATTGGATGCATTTAGGAGGTGCTACCATAACTAGGAGACCAAGAGGGCAGCAATTCACTCATGAGGAAGGGCAGAGAGATTCCCAGGGAAAGTAGAGAAAACTGCGGATGGAGCTGAGTGCTAGAGGCAAGAACTCAAAGAGAAAGAGGGGACAGATTAGATTGATGATGCCATACAACCCTCCTTTCAAAGCTGAGTATTTAGCATTGTTGAATAATTAGCATTCATCCCTTTTATTTTATAACTGGTAAAGACCTTTATAATCCTCCAGTGGCCAAGAGGACCCACTGGGCCAGTCTGCTCTGTGACTGTCCCTCATATCTAATGAAATGGGCAAGGCACTCCCAGAGACAGGCCCTGGGCCCTTGGGTCAGGTATCTGCCCCTGCTTTTGAACTTCTTTTTGCCTCCTTCAGTCCTCTGCCCCTTATAGCCAGGCTTCAGGGTATAGTGCATGTCCATGTGGTTGCTTATACCTCAAAGCTACTTCTGGACAGCATGAACCAATCTCGCGCTATTCAAGAAGTAAAGGAGAAGAATTTCCAACTATACACCTGGTTTTGTGAATCGTCTATGGGAGCTATTTATTGGGAGCCTCCACAGAAAAACCTATTTCCCACCGTTATATATGCTCACTTTTCATCCATTCAGATGTAGAGGCTAAAATGTAAAACCTAATATAAATTCAAAAAGGAGGTATATAAGCATTTCTGCATCTATCACTTGCAATGCTCTTTTTACCTGGACAAATCAAGAGCGAACCTGTTCTTATTTGAGGTCACAGGAACGGCATGTCTTTTGTGACATTTCAGGCTCAGCTTACGGAGAGTTTCTTAAAGTGGTGAACCAGGATGTTTTGGTGATAACTTGCAAAAGGGATGAGTGAAGTAACTACAATGAAGACTGATGATCTAGATTCAGGATTCCATTCCCTTCTTGTTCCTATATGGTTGAACATTTGGAGACACTCCCAGGATCTCCATTTGTTTCTCCATAACTTTAAAAAGAAACTAACATTTATTAACTAGTTCTATGCACCATGCTAAATGCTTTATATAGATATATGTGTGGAATTTAGTCCTCAAAACAATTCTGTGAGATAGGTGTGGGTAACCCCATTTTACAGATGAGGACTCTTTGAGTCCCTGAGAGGTTAAGTAACTTGCCCGAAGTCTGAGTGCTGGTGAGTGGTGGATCTAAGATTCTAAACCAGCTCATCTGATGCCAAGTCCACATACTTAATGCATGTTACCTTCTGGGAAAGAACTAATGCTTCTCTTTGTAAGGTTTGAGAGAACAAATAAGAAAGTACATATAAAAAGCTTTAAGAGTTGGGAATCAAGGTATCTGTAAGCCTTAGATTCTTAAGTATGGTGAAAAGAAAATTGAAAGGGATCAGTTAAAATCTCCCTATATCAAAATGTATTGCTCAGGGATTCTCAAAATTAGAAATTGTAAGTAGAAACATGGATCTCAGCCTTTTTATCTATAGATAAGAGGCTGAAGAGGCTCAGTTTTCCTGCAGATTCCAAATTGATGAATATGTGTGATGGCTTTCCAAGTGAGAAGAGCTCTCTGAGTCTTGAAAAAATGGTTTATGACCACAATTTATAGGAGGACTATTAGTGAAGGAAATATGGACTTCCAACTGTTTAAAACAGATTTTAAGAAAGAAACCATGACTGTTTTACAAAAGTCTTGTGTAATGGACAGAGATAGCCATGTTGGTTTCCATTTTCTGTGGAAAGGGGGGCATCTCATTTAATTCAAATCAACCCAACAGTCCTCGGGGTTTGGAGACCTCTGTCATTCTCCAGATTTAGCCAGGCCAAAGTATAACATGTACATGCCTTAGATGTCTTACGAAAGTCACGTCACTCCAGAGAAAATGTGAATACCTCACAGAAGCTCTGGGGACAGTCCACTAACTTCAATTATTTTGGAAAGAAAGTGAAAGCTCAGGAGTGGCCTTTGAGTTGTGACACCCCTCCTTGCATTGCAGGGACTGGCCTCAAATCAACCTAGGCTCTCTGGATAGGCTGGCTTCAGAGCATTTGGTTCTGAAGTGATCTAAACAAAGACATATTTTTTATGGCTATTCTAAAAAGATAACTGTTGCTGGGCACGGTGGCTTATGCCTGTAATCTCAGCATTTTGGGAGGCTGAGGCAGGCAGATCACCTGAGGTCAGGAGTTTGAGACCAGCCTGGCCAACATGGTGAAACCCTGTCTCTACTAAAAATACAAAAATTAACCAGGTGTGGTAGTGGGTGCCTGTAATCCCAGCTACTCGGGAGGCTGAGGCAAGAGAATTGCTTGGACCCGGAAGGCAGAGGTTGCAGTGAGCTGAGATCGTGCCCCTGCACTTGAGCCTGGGCGACAAAGCAAGACTCCGTCTCAAAATAAATAGATAAACAGATAGCTAGCTAGCTATCTAGCTAGCTATCTGGTCTACCCTGTCCTCTGATGTTAGATGCCACAGAAATAGAGAAAATGCAATGTCTTCTTTTCGCAGTCTAACTCTGTTGGATAACATGATCTTCCCATTTGACTGTGTTTTTCATGTTGTTAACTCCATATGTAGAATATGTCAGAGCCATGAAGGTCTTTGGCTGAGAATCTTGGAGGCTGGGGTTGTAAACTGAATGTGTAGCCTCCTTCGATGGCAGAAGGAGTATTCACAGAATCTGAGTGCTGAGTGTGGGAGATAATTTGAAGTAGGCAGCATCTAAAATAGTTCCTGACAATCCGGTGTGGTGACTCACACTTTGGGAGGCTGAGGCAGGAGTTTGACACCAGCCTCGGCAACATCATCAGACCCCGTCTCGACAAAATAAAATAAAATAAATTAGCCTTGCATAGTGGCACATGCCTGTATCCTAGCTAGACAGAGGCAGGAGGATTGCTCGAGCCAGGAGTTTGAGGCTGCAAGGAGCTATGATTGCATCCCTGGACTCTGGCCTGGGCGACACAGTGAGACCCTGTCTCTTAAAAAAAATTAAATAAAAATTGAAATAAAATAAAATCATAAAATAGCTCCTGATGATTTCCCCCTTCTAGTATTCATGCTCTTGTGCAGTTGCCTATAGCCTCCCTGGGGTATGGATTGGGCTTAGTGAGTCAGTTCTAATGAACAGAATATGGCAAATGTGATGGGATGTCACTTTTTAATACATTTATTTATTTCGAGACAGAGTCTTGCTTTGTCAGTCAGGCTGGAGTGCACTAGTGCAATCACAGCTCACTGCAGCCTTGAACTCCTGGTTTCAAGCCGTCTTTCTGCCTCAGCCTCCTGAGTAGCTAGGACTACAGGCATGTGCCACCACAACGTGCTAATATTTTATTCTAAGAGAGATGGGGTCTCACTATGTTGCCCAGGCTGGTCTCAAACTCCTCAGCTCAAGTGATCTTCCTAATCTTCTCCTTCCAAAGTGCTGGGATTATAGGCGTGAGCCACTGTGCCTGGCCAGAATGTTACTTTCCTGATAAAATTACATGTAGACTCTGACTTCTGTCTTGCTTGCCCTCTCCTATTCTATATCTTTGATCTGCTGTAGTTTGAATATGATATGCCCAGGTACAGTTTTGGGATTTTTTGTTTGTTTTTGCATTTGTCCTTCTTGGTGTTCTCTAAGCTTCCTGGATCTGTCACTTGGTATCCGACATTATTTCATGGAAATTGTTAGTTATTGTTTCAAATAATTCTTCTGTACTTTTTTCTCTTTCTTCTCTTTCTGGTATTCTCATGGTGCATGTGTTATATCTTTTGTAGTTTTCCACCAGTACTTGGATGTTCTGTTTTTGTTTTGTTTTGTTTCCAGTCTGTGTTATCTTTGCTTTTCAGTTTTGGAGGTTCCTATTGATGTATCCTCAAGCTCAGAAATTCCTCACCCACGTCCAGTCTACTGTGGAGACCTTCAAAGGCATTCTGCATCTCCCTTAGTAATTTTGATCTCTAGCATTTCTTTGAGGTTCTGTCTTAGGATTTTCATCTCTCTGCTTACATTGCTCAACTGTTCTTGCATGCTGTCTGCTTTCTCCATTAGAACCTTTAATAGACTGATCATAGATATTTTAAATTCCCATTCTGATAATTCCAACATCCCTGCCATATTTGGTTCTGATGCTTGCTTTGTCTCTCTAAACTGTATTTGTTGACTTTTAGTATGCCTTGTAATTTTTTCTTGTTAGCTGGTCATGGTGTACTGGGTAAAAGGAACTGCTGTAAACAGACCTCTAGTAATGGGGGGGTAAAGTCGGGAAGGCATTCTGTGGTCCCGTGATTAGTCTCAGCCTCTTAGTGAGCCTGTGCCTCTGAACTTCACAAGTGCTTCTCAGTCCTTTGTCTCCTCCCCACCTTATGTGGGACAGGATGGTTAGAGTTGCTGGAGTGGGGTATTGCCCTCCCCCAGGTTGGGTAGGCTGTGATAAAATCTCAGGGGCTTAGGCTCTGGTTGAATAGTTTCTCCTGAAGGAAGACCTTGTTAGGAACAGGGTGCTCTGTGCATTTCAAAATGGTTCCTTTCCCCCTCCCTTTGCCAGAAGCATGAGGGCATTTTTCTCTGACATTTAATGTGAGAACCTGGTCGAGATTTTGCAGGTAAGTTTCACAAAAGTGTGGATGGAGCCCCCCTTATGTCTGGGTCTCCCTGGAGTCTTTTTACTCTCAGACTTGTCCACACGGAGCCAACAGTAATTCATCATTTACAGTTTGGATTTTTCTGTCTTGGCACTAGTTCCCACAGAGATTTCTGCTAGTGAATTTCTGCTCTGGTAGGTAAGGTGTGATTCTCTGTATCCATCTGTCTTGTCTCTACAATTTTGGGGGCAGTAGTTGTCCCTGGGACCTCACTTCTCTTAGAGTTCTAAGAAGAGTTGATTATTCAGTTTGTTCAGCTTTTTGCTTGTTGTTAGGGGGCAGTGGCATCTTCCAAGCTTCGAAGTACCAGAAAGCAGAAGTGTCTCTTGCTAGCTCGATTGAAGCCTGTCGCCATGTTATGAGCTGTCCTATAGAGAGACCCAGATATCGAGAAACTGAGGGAGGCCTCCAGCTAACAGCCAGCAAGGAACTGAGGTCCTTATTCCAATTGAGACTCTTACTCTGGGACTCCAAGAGAGATTGAATTCTGCCTAACAATCACTTGAGTGAGCTAGAAAGTTGGTCATACCTGGTGGAGCCCTGAGCGATCGCGGCCCCAGCTGACACCTCCACTGCAGCCTCAGGGAGACTCTGACGCAGGGGGCTTGGCCACACAGTGCCTGGGTTCCTGACTACAGACTTCATGAGATCATCAGAGTTTTTTGTTTCAAGCTGCTAGGCTTTGAGTTAATTTGTTGTATCTTTTAAGATAATGAATACTTCATCCAGTCCAATTTCTGTATTCTCAGAGAGCTGATGGAGACCTGGGGAATGTCAGTCCTTTTCCTACGCTCTCACACGCTCGGACCAGATTTGAAGCCAGGCCCCTGAATTTCCTGGCCTGGGCCCTCCCATCTCTTTGAATGCTCTTCTGCAATTTGGCATTACGGAGATTTGCCTGCCATGGTTTTGTTTCAACTCCCTTTAAGCAAGCTCATACTTTTTCCTAATAGAATATCAATATCTCCATTTCTACCTGGCCAGGAAGAGGACAGGGCAGTGTGCAAGCCTGCTCTCCAAGCCAATCTGCTCCTCCCCTGGCTCCCAGGCTCCTTCTCCCGATTGATCCCCATTCCAGGTACTGGGCTTGGTCTTCTGCTCTGAAAGGCCCTGAAATTGCCAAATCTCCATAGACAGTAGATTCAAGTGTTTTCCAGCCTTTCTCTGTCCTCCTACCATTTAGAGCTTTCTTCTCTTGTTAATCCTTAGTGGAAATGAACAGCAGCCTCTCCCCATCCCCATTCTTCTCAAGTCACATATGTTATGTGCCTTCCTTTAGCCCCAAGTCCTCTGAGGAGAGGGTGTGGAGGAGTCTCTGGGATGGAGAGAACAGCCCCAGAGGCACAGCTTTCAGTGTCCGGGCTGAGGATAAGAGGAGGATGGGGTAGGGTGAGCCTAAGTGAAGCTGGGTGCAGAGGGTGTGGCTGGGCCTGGGAAAGACCTGGCCTGAGGGAAGCCAGTGGCCCAGGCAGAGGTGGAGAGAAATCGGGAGTATGTGTGGGGTAAGAGGCAGGGCTGGAGTTGTGCAATGTGCATAGGAGCAATGGTTTGAGGGTCAAAACCAGGCTGCTGGGCAGGAGTTGTTTGGAGCTTGGAAGCAGGGCAGCTACCAACTTAGAAAGGGCAAGGCGGCCAAGGCAGGCAGATCATGAGGTCAGGAGATCGAGACCATCGTGGCTAACACGGTGAAACCCCGTTTCTACTAAAAATACAAAAAAAAAAATTAGCCGGGCGTGGTGGCAGGCGCCTGTAGTCCCAGCTACTTGGGAGGCTGAGGCAGGAGAATGGCATGAACCCAGGAGGCGGAGCTTGCAGTGAGCAGAGACTGTGCCACTGCACTCCAGCCTGGGTGACAGAGGGAGACTCCGTTTCAAAAAAAAAAAAAGTGTCTTTTTTATGCTAATGAAATGACTCGTGGCTGGCAGATCCCTGGTAGCTTCAGGATGGGGGCTGGTCACTAAAAAGACCAAGACAGGATTACAGGGTTGGGACTTTCAACACCCTCCTCCTCCAACTTCCAGGCAGGAAAGAGGGCCTAAAGGTTAAGCTGATCACCAGTGGCCATTGATGTAATCAATCATGTCTATGCAATGAATCCTCCATAAACACCCAAAAGGAAGGGGTTCAGAGAGCTTCTGATTGCTGGACACGTGGATGTTCCTGGAGTGTGCATGGAAGCTCTGCGTCCCTTCCCCACACTTTGTTCTATGCAACTCTATCTGGCTTTTCATTTCTATCCTATATCATATGCTTTATTAATAAACCAGTAAATGTAAGTAGAGTGTTTCCCCGAGTTCTGTGAGCCACTCTCACGCATTAATCGAGCCTGAGGAGAAGGTTGTGGGAACCCTGGCTTATGGCTGGTTGGTCAGAAGCACAGGTCACTACCTGGGTCTTGTGACTGGCATCTGAAGTGGGCACAGTCTTATGGGACTGAGCCCCCAACCTGTGCGATCTGATGCTGTCTGCAGGTATACAGTGTCAGAATTGAATTAGAGGACACCCAGTTGGTTAGTGTCTACTGGAGAATTGCTCTGTATGTGGGACACCCTGTCTCCAATCTGACGTCAGAAGTGTTGTGTTGAGTGGTGAGAATGGAGAAGGAAAAAGCACTTTGGGTTTTTTTCCTCTCTTTAGGCAGCCTACTGGGTCCTACCCTTGGATAAAAGTACTTGACCCAGCTCAGTACTTACAAAAATAAAAATAAAGCCACTTAAAAATCAGGATACTTAGTTCAGATTTCTGGTTCCTCTGGCTGCATTGGGCCTCATTTCCTTATGATATAATATCAAGTGCTGGCATTGAGGTGGGTGGCCTCCTTCAGATGAAGCAAGCACTCCCTCTAGTCCAGGAGTCCATGGCCCTTAGGCACATGGCAGATGCATAGCACTTGAACCCTACCTATTTTTTCAGTTTACTTTCTCTTCCTTGCCCCTGTAGACAGCTGAGATTTTAGCCCATGGAACTGAAGAACAAACCTGGCCCAGAAGAGGTTACAGACATCACACTACAAAGACCAAAATTCCTATACTTAAAATACATTTTTAAACACCTGGGAAAGGATTTTCATAATCTCTCTAATTACATGTCTGCTCCATTTTATTCTTTCTTCTCATTGCACTTTCAAGAGCTCTTGTAGTAGAAATTGCCTGAAAGAGACAACTGCACTTATATAATTAGCATAATAATATTGGTCAAGATAAATTAGCTTTGCATAAACATGAAATGATCAGAGGGAACCATTTCTCATTAACTGAAAGAAGTCATACAAGGCAGGTTGTGTCAAGAGATGCTAGTTTGGTCAAAAGTAATCTGCTCTGGTTAAGATGGAAATAAAATAGCTGAATTATAACAAGAGAGCTGCTGCTAAACTCACTGTTGATTTCATGAGACAAAGGAGTGGAGGCTACTGATGATGATTCCTGAGATTCACATCCAAGAAGAGGCAGAGTAACTTCCATCTACCAAGTTATTAGCTATTCAAATCAATATTCCTAAATTCAATAGCTACAGTGGATGATTTGCTTCTGCCCTGCATTGTTTTTCAATATGCTCCTTATGTGATTGCACTTAACTAGCCTGATACAAAACAAATCCCCACATATAGTTCTCAATATATTCTAATTGAATTTGAAAATGTGCTTCTCAAAAAGATGACTCCGGGAACAGTGAATTCCAGTTTCTAGTTTGGCTTAACTGCTATTTTGCTCCATAAAATTGAACAGGTGATTTCCTTTCTGGGCCCTCATTTTTCAAGTCTCTCACTCTGCAGGAATCATGAAAACAAGTGCTTGAGCTCTAGGACTTCACAGAGGCCTGTTTTATTAAGGCAGAGACATAGGGAAGAGAGGCTCTGAGGGTAGGTGGCCTGGAAATCCCTTTGAGTATTGAGCTATTGCAGTCACATCTGCCTTCAGCGTACTCTCCCGGATGTCACAAGGGGTTTTAGTTTTTGGAGAGTCACATGAGGAAAGGGAGTTAGCTTTAAAAAGCAGGTAAGCTGGGCATGGTGGCTCACGCCTGTAATCTCAATACTTTGGGAGGCTGAGGCAGGTGGATCACTTGAGGTCAGGAGTTCGAGACCAGCCTGGCCAACATGGCAAAACCCCACCTCTACTAGAAATACAAAAATTAGCCAGGCGCCGTGGCACATGCCTGCAGTCCCAGCAACTCGGGAGGCTGAGGCACGAGAATCACTTAAACCTGGGCGACAGAGGTTGCATTGAGCTGAGATCACGCCACTGCACTCCAGCCTGGGCAACAGAATGGGACTCCGTCTCAAAAAAATATTAATTAATTTTTTAAAAAAAGCAGATAAATTCCAAAAATCTTAGGTAATGAAGCAGAAGAAAAGAACATGGATCAGTACGGTGTTTCTAATGAGAATGAGGAAGTAGGTTTAAAAAGGATTTAACCATAAAACTACAACTTAATTATTCAAACATATATTCTATGGCAGTCTACGGATGGGCAACTGGTTCTATGGCATGATTGGGGAGTGCCAGCAAATTGACTGTCTTAGGAAAGGAATCAAATCCATTTCCACTTGCTATTACAGTACAGTGTCCTGCATTAATTTAATCAACAGACATAATGAACCTACTACAATGCAGGGACCCAGCCTAATAAATGCTAATAACTGACCAATGCCCGACTCTCAATATGAAGTTTCTTCTATTTAATGTCTCTCCTATCTGCCTACCACTGGGACTGAAGTCTTATTAAAAATGAATTTCAAGTTGTATATGTGTGGGAGATGGAGAAGCAAGGTGAAAACAGAACATCTCTGTGTATGTGAGGACCTCCAAGACAACAATGCAACTTGCAGGCTCATGCTCACATCACCCTCATTTTGCTGGTGTGCAATACATCGTCTCTCTAACCTCACCCAAATAGCTGTTTTTAAATTTGTTTTTGTTTTAGATATCAGGCACAATATGCATCATGGGATGTGGGAGATATTAAAATCCTAGCATTTGCCCCTGCAAATTCCTCTTATTTTCTCCCATTCCCAGTGTGAACATTTACTTCCAACTCAGCCAAAGGTGAAATGCTTAGTTCTTTATTGTTTTCTTTTAAATAATTTGTACTTGGTGAGATATGCAGTTTTTGGAAAAAACAAGGAAAGAACTCAAATAAGGAGAAGACTTATTTTTATAGATTTGCTAGTGTGGGACAATCGTGCTGGAGCTTTGGCAGGACTGAGCTGCTGAGGGAAGATCGATCACAGGGACCAGGGGAACCCCCTGGACGCCACCCAGTGTCCAAGGCAGGAAGGAAGAGTCATTATGCTGCCTTGCCCCTGGGAAATGTGTGCAAAAGCCAGTTTAGCTACAGAAAAGACGGTTGTTTCTTCCTCCTCTTCCTTCTCTTCTTCTTAAAACAACCTTTTCCTAACCAAGGACTCAGAGAGGGTGGAACATGTTTTCTCTCTTCTGGTTAGAAAAACAAATACCAGTGCTGCGCCTCTGGCTTCTCTTTTCTGGTTCATCACAGAGGCCTGTATCTGCCTTGCTCAAGGAGGAGAGAAACTGCCATGCCAAAGGCCCTTCATCACCTGGTTGCATTTCCCAGTCTAATTCTGTTTCTAGGATAGCTAGCCCCCGTCCTCAGGCCTTGGCAGGGAAACACCCCCCTTCAAAGCATGGAACTGTGAATGTTGCTGAGCCCCCAGGACTTGCACTTTATCACTCTGGGGGTATTTTCTTTGAATACAATCCAGTCTCAGATTCCCACATCCCAAGAAGCTGCTCTCTGTCCGATGGAACATTCTGTTGCTGTTCACTGTGAGCCTGTCTCATTTTGTTTTTCATTATGGAATGTTTTCATCAGGGGCCTATGAGTTGAAAAGGCTTCATGCTGAGTAAAAGGGTGGCTTTGTCTTTCCCCGTTTCCTGACCTCTGTCAGGAGTTCTTTCTAGGCTCCACAGAAGACATAATGGGAGAAATGCTGAGAGCTGTACTGATGGAATATTGGGATTTGCAAAGAAATTCCTATCCAGGCTGCCTGGTTATATTAAAATGTCATCTCTATTTTGGATGTGACTAGCTTGTTTAGTTAATGCTAGAGGGGAAAACAGAATTTGTTCTCAAGGGAGAGAAGCAGAAGGAGGAAACAGGCATACAGACAACTGACAATGTTCCAGCCACTTTGTCACAAATAACTAAATCCACGGTTATTAGGATCCAAAGATTATCAGTCAATTTGAGTCCTATCAGCACGATGCTGGGCTCCAGCGAGGTGGCCAAAAGCCTCCTCAATATAGAGATCAAATGCTAAATTCATTCTGTAACTCAGATTCTTAGGAAGGGAAGTATGTTTCTTAACATTTGTTATTAATTATGTCTCAGGCACTGGGCTTGCTGCTTTATGTTATTTAATTGAATCCTCACAACAACTTGGAAAACAGGTATTATGCCTTGCAGAATATCTATGCATGGATGGATTTATTTATTTTTATTTCATTCACATGACTCTTTTTTTTATTATTATACTTTAAGTTCTAGGGTACATGTGCATAACATGCAGGTTTGATACATAGGTATACACCTGCCATGTTGTTTTGCTATACCCATCAACTCATCATTTACATTAAGTATTTCCCCTAATGCTATCCCTCCCCCTCCCCCCACCCCATGACAGGCCCCAGTGCGTGATGTTCCCTGCCCTGTGTCCAAGTGATTTCATTGTTCAATTCCCACCTGTGAGTGAGAACATGCTGTGTTTGGTCTTCTGTCCTTGTGATAGTTTGCTGAGAATGATGTTTCCAGCTTCATCCATGTCCCTGCAAAGGACGTGAACTCATCCTTTTTATGACTATATAGTATTCCATGGTGTACATGTGCCACATTTTCTTAATCCAGTCTATCATTGATGGACATTTGGGTTGGTTCCAAGTCTTTGCTATTGTAAGTAGTGCCGCAATAAACATACGTGTGCATGTGTCTTTAATGTAGCATGATTTATAGTCCTTTGGGTATATACCCAGTAATGGGATTGCTGGATCAAATGGTATTTCTAGTTCTAGATCCTTGAGGAATCGCCACACTGTCTTCCACAATGGTTGAACTAATTTACACTCCCACCAACAGTGTAAAAGTGTTCCTATTTCTCCACATCCTTTCCAGCGTCTGTTGTTTCCTGACTTTTTAATGATTGCCATTTTAACTGGAGTGAGATGGTATCTCATTGTGGTTTTGATTTGCATTTCTCTAATGATCAGTGATTTTGAGCTTTTTTTTCATATGTTTGTTGGCTGCATAAATGTCTTCTTTTGAGAAGTGTCTGTTCATATCCTTTGCCCACTTTTTGATGGGGTTGTTTTTTTCTTGTAAATTTGTTTGAGTTCTTTGTAGATTCTGGATATTAGCCCTTTGTCAGATAGATAGATTGCAAAAATTTTCTCCCATTCTATAGGTTGCCTGTTCACTGTGATGGTAGTTTCTTTTGCTGTGCAGAAGTTCTTCGGTTTAATTAGATCCCATTTGTCTATTTTGGCTTTCGTTGCTGTTGCTTTTGGTGTTTAATCATCACATGACTCGTTCTTACTGAGTCAGACTGCTGCTTAAATGTGTCCTTTAACAAGCCTTTCCTGAGCCCCCCACCCATAACCACAGTGCCTGTCATTCTCTGTCTTATTCAAATAGCCCCTTTGATACTGTTACAGTCTGGATGAATTCCTTATTCCTATTTGTTAATTCTCTCTTCGACTATGTTTAGTCTAGAATCTATCCCACTGAGTGGCCCCCTGCCCCCTGTCAATGGCTACATTTTCTCCTCCACAGCTTTTAATTTTTAAAACTACCTGTGCTTATTTTATTTCTCCCTATTTGGTGGCATATATCTCTTTTAAGGATGTAATTTCTTTACCCTTCTCTTCAAGGATTTTAAATGTACATATTTTCAAGTCTTTTTTAACATTTAAAATTTTGTGTCTTTCTAGAAAAAACTCATATTGCAATTATTGATTTTATTAGCTATTTTTCTTGGTGTAAGATTTCCTCATGTGTTTTAAGATCAATCTTCTAAGGTCATCATGGGCAGAAGGTTTACCTCTGCCTCTCTATTTTTTTTTCTCTCTCTCTCTCTCTGTGCATCCTTTTTATGGGGTTTGTGCTTGAGTCCACTCTAGGCACTAAGCTACACTCCAGGCAGTGGTTGGCAACAGATTTCCTGGCCTCCTCTCCCTAGCTAGGAAAACCCTGCCGTGGCCTCTGGGTGCAGGTCCTGAGCATGGCTCTGGTTCCCCTGCTTCATGTGGAGCCCTTTTACCCTGTGCAGCCTGTCTACCTGCAGAAGTCAAATTCACATCTGCTATTACCTACTCTGAGATCCAGAGCTCAGCAGGCCCTCTACTCATTGTTTTGCATTTTGACTCTGTTCCATGGACATGTGTATCTCATTTTTGGGGCATGGCTATGACTTTTAAATTCTCTTTTATATACTATATGTTATCACACTGTGTGTTGGTGCAGAGAGAGCATCAAAGCAGTCATTAAAATGCCATCAAATTAGACGAACAAAGGCTAGAAACTAGGAAAAATATTTATAGTGGGCTGGAACTGAGGGGTGAAAAATGGGCAATTATGTATAGGTTGAAAGAATAATTAACCTGAAGAATGATTGAGTTCAAATATCATGGGTGAGTTTATGTGCAGGAACCTCAGTTATTAAAATGGAAAGAAAAACCATAAAACTAGAATTGGGTTGAAAGTCCATAATTTCTCAGTTCTTCCTTTCTTTCCCAAATTCCCTCTCTCTTACCCCCTTTCATGTTGGTAATTACCCCTAGGGTGACTAACCATTCTAGTTTACCTAGGACTGTCCTAGTTTTAGAACTGTAAGTCCTGCTCCCTAGGAAAGCTCTCAGTCTTAGGCAAGCCCAAACCCAGGTAGTTCAAGTAGCCTCTCTGTTAGTAGAAGGATAGATTGTACCTTGGTCAAGGATGAGTAGAGAGGTAAAAAATGAATTATGTGTGGGAAAATCTATGGAACAAGATAAAAGGAACGTCATCCCAAAAACTCAGAGGAAGAACATATCTCTGAAAATGTTTTACTGTAGGAACAGAAGATTTGGAGAAATGTGTGACATCCTTAATAGACAAAAAAAAAAAAAAAAAAAAAAATTAAAAGAAACCCAAAGAAACAACTAATCATCCCTGTTTGACATGATCTCATATGTAGAAAAACATAGTCTACTCAAAAAACTCTTACAACTGATAAATTCAGCAGAGTTGCAGGATACAAAATCGACATAAAAAAGCAGTAGCATTTTTTAAACATGAACAACATACTAGTTGAAAAGGAAATCAAGAAGGCAATCCCATTTATAATCGCTATGAAAAAGAATACCTAGGAATAAATTTAACCAAGGAGGCAAAAGGTCTCTACAAAGGAAAACTACAAAACACTGATGAAAGAAATTGAAGAGGATACAAACAAATGGAAGGACATCTTGTGCTCATGAACCAAGTGAATTAATATTGTTAAAATGACAATACTACTCAAAGCAATCTACAGATTCAATGTAATTCTTATCAAAATATCATGTCATTTTTCACAGAAGTAGAAAAAACACTCCTAAAATTTGTATGAAATCAAAAAAGAACTCTATAGCCAAAGCAATCCCTGAGTAAAAAGAACAAAGCTGGAAGCATCACACTACCTGACTTCAAAATATTACAAGGCTCTGGTAACCAAAGGAGCATGGTATTGGTATAAAAACAGACACATCGACTAATGAAACAGAATAAGGAACCCAGAAATTAATACATGTATTTACAGCCAACTGATTTTTGACAAAGGTGCCAAGAACACTCACTGGGGAAAGGATATTCTCTTCAATAAATAGTTCTGGAAAGACTGGATATTCGTATGTGGAAGAATGAAACTAGACCTCCCACCTCTCACATTATACAAAAATCAACTCAAAATGGATAAAAGATTGACGTGTTAGACCCAAAACAATAAAACTACTAGAAGAAAGCATAGGGGAAACATTGCACGGCATTGGTCTGGGAAAAGATTTATGAATAAGACCTCAAAAGCACAGGCAACAAAAGCAAAAATTTTTAAATGGGATTATCTTCTACACAGCAAAGGAAACAATCAACAGAATGAAAAGACAACCCACAAAATGGGAGAAAATATTTACAAACTACTCGTTCCACAGGGGATTACTATCCAGAATATACAAGGAACTCAAACATCTCAGCAGAAAAAAAAAATCTGATTAAAAATAGGCAAATGATCCGAACAGACATTTCTCAAAAGAAGACATACAAATGGCCAACAAATATATGAAAAAAATGATCAATATCACTAATCATCAGGGAAATGCAAATCAAAACCACAATGAGGTATCATCTCACTCCAGTTAGACTGGCTATTATCAAAAAGACAAAAATGACAATGGCTGGTGAGGATGGGGAGAAAAGGGAATGCTTATATACTGTTGGGTTTTTTGTTTGTTTGTTTGTTTTTTGAGGATCCCCCACACCGTTCTCCATAGTGGCTGTTTTAATTTACATTCCCACCAACAATGTATAAGAGGAATGTAAATTAATACAGCCACTACGGAGAATGGTATGGGAGTTCCTCGAAAAACAACAAAAACAAACAAAAAACAACTACAAAGAGAACTACTGGTAGTCAGTCTAACAATCCCACTACTGAGCGTTTATCCAAAAGCAAGGAAATCAGTATTTTGAAGAAGTAGCTGCATCCCTATGTTTATTGCACTTTTCACAATAGCCAAGATATGGAATCAACTTAGATGTCCAGCAACAGATGAATGGATAAAGAAAATGTGGCATATATCTACATAAGGGAATACTATTCAGCCATAAAAAAGAATGAAATCTTGTCATTTGCAGCAACATAGAACTGGAAGACATGTTAAATGAAATAGGCCAGGAATAGAAAGTTAAACACTACATGTTCTCACTCATATGTGGAAGCTAAAAAAAAAACAAAGGTGATTTCATAGAAGAAAAAAGTAGAACAGAGAATCCTAGAGGCTGGTAAGGGTAGGAGGAAGGGAGAGACAGGGAGAGATTTGTTAAAGAATACAGAATCACAGCTAGAGAGGAGGAATAAGTTCTAGTGTTCTATACCACTGTAGAATGACTATATTTAACAATAATGTATAGTTTCAAATAGCTAGAAAGAGGATATTGAATGTTCCCAACACAAAGAAATAATAAATGTTTGAGATGATGAATACGCTAATTATCCTGACTTGATCACTATACATTATATGTATGAAAACACTATGTACTCCATGAATATGTAGTTAGTATGTGTCAAATTTTAAAAATTAAATTTTTAAAAAAGAATGAACCATAGGACTTTTGAGTGCCTTTAACTTCTGAGTGTGTATCAGGGAGCAGGATTGCACTCGATGCTGGAGTTCGGCGATGGCTAAAGCACAGCTCCTGACCACCAGGGGCTCCCAGTGCAGTGATCCCATTCCAACATCATGACTTATTCCAAATTGAATTCTAATCACAAGCTATGATGTCATGAGGTCCTATTGTATTTAAACGTGGTATTTAGACAAAGTCATTCTATTTTGGAAAAAAATTAAATTACCATCTCCTAAGTAAATGAAGCAGAGAGTGCACAGAGAAACAGAAGCCAATGAATGCTTTCTTGAGCTCTGGGGTGTTTGAGGCAAGATAACCCTTCATCATTTAGAAGACACATTTCTTCTTGCTTATAGGGAAGTGATGGAAGGTGCCCAGGAAGAGAGGTAAAGGAATGACAACGAAGGCTACTCTATCCAGCATTCATCTCTTGGGTTGAGCTGTGAGCTCCATGAGAACTCAGATGAATTGACTTTGCACCGGCACAGGAACCTGTCAGGGAAGCTCACCATTGTTTCTGATGTTAACAACTGTCGATCCAAGCCTGCCCAGTTTCTACTTCCAGTCTTCCCTGGCCCTCCTCTGAAGATGGAAACTAAACCAACAGGCTCAGAACTTCCTATCCTCTCTTCCTATCTCCAAGGAAATAGCAGCTCACAGCAGAAGAGTGCAGGGGGAGAGGGAACAGTTATTTCTCAAGCCATTAATACAGTTCTTCTTACACGATTCTGCCTCCTGGCCCACAGTGATGGACCCACGGTTGGGAATGGACCACACAGCGGGCCAGCTGTAGAGCCTGAGACTGGGTAAGGGATGGACATCTGACCCAAGTAGGGACAGTGCAGTGCGTGCTTGGAATTGATGACCTAGGGACCAGAGAGTAGTGCTCATTGTCTCTTTGTGGTGGGGTTAGCAGCTCTGAAGTCATCGGGATGGCGTTTCCCACCAGGTGGAGGAAGCTGGCCCGTAGCTGAAGGACTGACACCCACACCCAGAGCTGCAGAGAGAGGGGGCGTAACAGCAGCATGCCAGATCCATTTCCAGCTCTTCCGAGGTGCAGCCACACCTTGACCTTCCTGCAGTCCTCTTACCTTCCAAATACATTTTCCTTTGAGTGTAAATGAGTCTAAGGTAGGTATTGACATTTATAACCAAAAAATATATACACACTAATTGTTATACCCCTTTATGTGTTTTGGTTTGTTTGCTTTTTATTTGTTTTGAGACGGAGTCTCGTTCTGTTGCCCAGGCTGGAGGGCAGTGGCGTGACCTCGGCTCACTGCAACCTCCGCTTCCTGGGTTCAAGCGATTCTCCTGCCTTAGCCTCCCAAGTAGCTGGGATTACAGGTGCCCGCCACCACATCTGGCTAATTTTTATATTTTTGGTAGAGATGGGGTTTCACCATGTTGGCCAGGCTGGTCTCAAACTCCTGACCTCAAGTGATCTGCTCACCCTGGCCTCCCAAAGTGCTAGGATTACACACATGAGCCACCATACCCAGCCCCCCAAAAGATTTTCTGATTATAAAAATGATGCTCATTTAAAAAACTTTCCAAACAATATTGAAAGTATCATATATAAAGTAAAAATTACTACCCTCCTACCCACCAGACATAGCCATTGCCAGCTAATATTTTTCCAGGCATTTTTTTCTTTTGAAAGATAGATAAATAATTTTAAAAGAGTGAGTACATGCTATAACACACTATTTCTTTCAAAAATATGTTTTACCTGGGCACAGTGGCTTATCCTTATAATCCCAGGACTTTGGGAGGCCAAGGTAGATGGATCACTTGAGGTCAGGAGGTGGAGACCAGCCTGGCCAACATGGTGAAACCCTGTCTCTACTAAAAATACAAAAAACTATCTGGGCATGGTGGTGCACACCTGTAGTCCCAGCTACTCAGGAGGCTGAGGCAGAAGAATCACTTGAACCCAGGAGGCAGAGGTGGCAGTAAGCTGAGGTCATGCCTCATTCTTTCATTCCAGCAATGAATATTCACTGAGAGTATATTGTGTGCCAGCCACTCTACTAGGTTTTGGGGAAACGTGGATAAGTTTTGGTTTTTATCCTAAGAATGAAGGAGAAACTAGTGTCTGTTGAACTCTAACTCTGTGCCAAGCACTGTAAAGGATTCTTTATCTCATTTATTCTCCATTAAAAAACAAGAACAACCCTGTGCAGTAGATAGTATTATCTCTTGATGTAAGTGAGGAAAAAGAAGATCAGAAAGCTTGAGTAGCTTGTCCAAGATCATATAGTTAGTAAGTACAAAGCTGGGATTTGAACCCAGGTCTGATTTCTTTATGTCACACACAGTTCACGAAGAGAGATGTGAAAATGAATAACAAAAGCCAAGTCATACATGCTTTATAAAATCTGAACAAAGGGATTTATTTAGGCCCATCAGCCATGATGATCAGAGAGGCCGACTTCAGACAAGTCTTTTCTCTGTAGCAGGCAGCTTTTTAATGGTCCAGGATAAAGAGACAAAACCAAACATTAAATGATTTGCCCTGACTCTTCACAGCGCCAGGAGGCCCTCGAAAAGCCAGGATATTTGCTGGCCGGGAAGCTAGGGAAGAGTAGGAGGCTGTTTCTAAACAGCTACGGGGAAGCCAAAACCAGCAAAGATAGGAATAGCATTTGAGGAGCAGGCAGAGCCATATGGAAAGAAGAGATTGGAGGAAAAGGACAAACTGTTGGGAGGTCTTAGGGCTCAGGCTGGTGGGAGTGACAACTTGAATGGCCTTGCACCATGAACAGGTGATGTGCCAACATAGGCCAACCTGTAGGGTGAGTGTGCATCTCATTGGAGGCCAGGTTGGGAGGAGCCTGGAAGCATTGCTTACTAGGCACTGGGCTGCAGCAGTTGATGAAGCTTGGGTGGGCTGAGTCAGTCTGCTGAGGGGTTAGATTTGCCTGGACAAGATTCATGGAGTTGATCAGGCAGCATCCCATGAAGTCAGTCCAGGAAGAATGTCCCCAAATTGACAGCCCTCAGCTCTTTCTTTCCCCATCTAAGAGAGAACCTGAAGTGCGGAGCATGCACTTGCTGGGAGTTCACCGGGAAATGGCCACGACCATGGGGCTGGTCCTTTCCTTGCTTGTACTTGTTCTTTATGTTATAGCTGAACATCCCCCCTCCCCAGTGTAGCGATCATGGCAGGGTGCAGT